>NC_057721.1:3607871-3625941 GCF_004010195.1 Chiloscyllium plagiosum | reverse complement strand
CCCCCCCACCATCTTCACCCTGATCATCCTCTTGTTCTGTCCCTCACCCCAACAAAAAAAGTCATCCACTTGCCCCACATCGCTGAATCACTGCCAACCCTCCCATTTGTACAGACTTTTATTTAATGCTTCACATAATGTGGGCAATGCAGGTTTGGCTCATCCTTATTGTGTGAACCAGACGTCAGTGAGTTTTGTTCCAGCTTGTGGCCTCCAAATGCTGTCCTTTGATCTGCCCTCCGTTCATCTTTTATCAGTTGTTCTGCTTAGTGTTGATCTTGATGCCCAGGGAAGTTTTCCAGCCACACTACTAACCACTCTGATTGGACTGCAGTGTCACACCAAGAGTCACTTTTGAGATTCTGCTCTTTAGTTTTCTCAGCAGCTGAAACCTTCAGGGTCCCCTCTCTTGTGCCGTTGGTTTCCACTTGGATTAAGACTTCAGGTTGCCCTAGTTCTCTGCAGTGTATTCCTCGTCCTCACAGTAATGTCCTTTATTTTGTAATACACTATTATTCACATTGACAGTTGTAGAAACATCTGACTGTTGGACCACCATAACTGCAGTATTGCATGCGCATCTACAAATACTCCATAGTGCCATGGATGCACTGTAGATTGCTTTCCTACACCAAGATATTAACATAAATCCAATTTTAGATGACTGTATTCTTGGAAGACAGCTGCAGTGCCTACTTCGTTCTACCCTCTTTGTTGTCCACCCCCTTTGTTCACCTGTGCTCATCCACTGGTATGTGAACTCAAAGTAATTTACCGCCTTCCCCATATCCTGCTGTGACTCCAGCCCCTCTGGAAGTTCAGAAACCTCGAGCTCAAGCAGCAAGAAGCATTTATTGCACTTATGCCTCTCCAGGTCATAGGAGGAGTACCAAGCATTCTACAAGGGTCCAAATGCTGGATATGTCAGTAACAGGTCTCACTGCTTTGTCTGTGTTTCCACACATTGAACTGCCAACAAGGATAATTTGTACTTATATTGCACCCAGAATGTAATGAAGCATTCCAAGGAACTTCACAGAAGCATTGCAAAACAAAAACTTCATCAATCCATGTACAGAGGTATTCGTACAGATAATTGAAAATTAGACATAAGTGAGTTTGAATGGTAGCCTTAAAGGAGGAGAGAGGGAAGGAAATCTGAGGCATTGGGTCCTCGCAGCTGTAGGCATAGCCACCAATAGTAGTGTGAGTGAAATTGGAGATGCGCAAAGGATTATCATAACCATGCTAGTAATATTCATTTGCCTGACCTAACTGGTATTTTGTACATAAGGCCCTACAATTGCAGCATTTTGTGCCAATGTTGACCTATCTTACAACAACACTGTGCAGTTATATTTGGTCTTTAAAGTGAAACAATAGAATCATACAGCACATAAATAGGTCCTTTGGCCTACTGTGTCTGTGCAAACCAACAAACACTAAACTACACTAATCCCATTTACCTGCACTTAGTCATAACCTACTATGCCCTAGCATTTTAACTGCTCATCCAGATATTTCTTAAATGTTGCTAGAGTACTGCCTCCACCACCCTCTCAAGCAGTTTGTTATATTCCTCTCCAGCCCTCTGAAAAAAAATTTGTCAGAATTCAAAACCACTTACTCCTGTCCTTAAACTTGTGTCCTCTGGTCTTCGACATATTTGTAATGGGGAAGAGACTCTCAAGATCTACCCTGTCTTTACCTCTCATAATTCTTATATCTCAATCAAATCCCTTCTCAATCTCCTCTGTTCCAAGGAAAAGCCTACCCGGTCTCTCCTCATAACTGAAGTAATCCATGTAAACCTCATAAGTATATTTGGTAATACAAATAAAAACTCAAAATTAAATTAGTCAACAGGATCTCCCTTGAACAAATCAGTACTGACTATCCGTGATCAACACTTGCTTTTCCAAGTGTTGAATAATCCTGTCCCTCAGAATGTTTTCCAGTAGTTTCCGCTATTGAGGTCAGATTAACTGGTCCGTAATTACCTAGCCTATCCCTGCTGCCCTTTTTGAACAAAGGAACCACGTTAGCTATCCTCAGTCATTTGGTCCTTCATCTGTGGCAAGTTTCTACCTTGCCTCCCATAGCAGCGAGGGATGAATTTCATCAGGCCCTGGGCTTTTATGCTTTTTTATGGCTACTAAAATATCTAATATTTTCTCCTTATTAATCTGAACATGTACACAAACCTAACCATCCCACCTGAAATTTCTGGCTGCAGTGTCCTCCTCCATTGTGAATACAGATGGGAAGTATTCAATTAATACTACACTCATGAGATCTGGCTCCAAGCACAGGTTGCCCTTTGGTCTCTAACAGACCCCACTCTTTCCCTAATAACCCTTTTAATGCACTTATAAAGTGCCTTGGATTTTCTTTAATCCCATATTTTGTGCCCCTCTTAGCCCCTCTCCTTTCTTTTCTAACTACTTCCCTACACTATACTTTTCAAGGGCCAGGCCTGTTTTTTTTAATGCACTGTTCCTGACATATGCTTCATTCTATTTTTTTATCAAACTCTTGATATCCCTGGATACCCAGGCTCTCTGGACTTACCGCACTTGCCCTTCATTCTTAAAGGAACACGCTAGCCCTGAATTCTAAGTATACTATTTATAAAAGACTCCCACTTTCCAAATGTAGACTTAACTGCTAGTCGATGTTTGTCAAATCTTGTTTAATGAAATTGAAATTGGCCTTTCCCCAATTTAGACACTTCTGCAATACCCTTATCCCTTTCTAAAATGACTTTGAAACTTACAGAATTATGGTCACTATCTCCAAAATGCCTGCCCACTGAAACTTCAGTCACTTGACCAGCCTCATACCTTAGATCTGGCACTGCCCCCATCTCTTGTCGCTATGCACTTTACGAATTCCACATCCTTTCATAGTAAGGCAGTCTGCATTAGTGTTAACAAAGTTGAAATTCCTTATCACTATACATCTCTCCTACATCTTTCAGTGATTTGCATAAATATCTGCTCCTCCATCTCCCTCTATCTGTTGGGAAGCCTCTAGTATAATCCCAGCAAAGTAATTGCAGTTTTGTTTTATTTCTCAGCTAACATTTCTTCCTCATTACAGCAGTGACAATTTCCTTTATCAATAATGCAAAGCTTCCACTCCTCTGACATTCCACACTCCTACTTCCAATCCTGGAATGTTGAGTTGCTCGTCCTGTCCTTTAACCATGTCTCAGTGATTGCAGCAACGTATTCCCACGTATTGATCAGTGGTCCAACTTGCTCGAACATTGCTGTCAATCATTTTGGCTCAGATTATGATTTGAGACATGTTAGTCCTGTGAAATCAAATGTCACAAGCAGTCCTTTACAGAATACACTTCCATTTAATAGACTTGTCTTACTTTACAATTTTTTGGCATTTTAACCCAAGACTAGGCTACCTGTTTAGTCTAATGACCTTTGGCCTTTTTCTTTACATTATGAGCAAGAAGTAACAGCAGGACAGTGAATGCCTCTTCTTAGAATGGTAATGCCAGAGGAACAAGTTATGACTGGACTGGCTGGGAATCAGAATGGCTTGGGCACAAGAGTTGGTGGAAGGGGAAAATAAATGTGGAACATATGGTGGGCGGCACGGTGGCACAGTGGTTAGCACTGCTGCCTCACGGCGCCAGAGACCCGGGTTCAATTCCCGCCTCAGGCGACTGACTGTGTGGAGTTTGCACGTTCTCCCCGTGTCTGCGTGGGTTTCCTCCGGGTGCTCTGGTTTCCTCCCACAGTCCAAAGATGTGCAGGTCAGGTGAATTGGCCATGCTAAATTGCCCCTAGTGTTAGGTAAGGGGTAAATGTAGAGATATGGGTGGGTTGCGCTTCGGCGGGGCGGTGTGGACTTGTTGGGCCGAAGGGCCTGTTTCCACACTGTAAGTAATCTAATCTAATCTAATCTAATCTAACCTAATCTAGAAGAGAGAAGTAACGTTGAGCGTTAAGACATTGCTATATATTGTGCGTTTTGACCAGTAATTCAACAAGTCAATTTGCACAAATGTCAATTATATGTATGATTTGGAGGTGCTGGTGTTGGACTGGGGTGTACAAAGTTAAAAATCACACAACCCCAGGTAATAGTCTAACAGGTTTATTTGGAAGCACTAGCTTTCGGAGCACTGCTCCTTCGTCAGGTGACAACAACTTGATGAAGGAGCAGTGCTCTGAAAGCTAGTGCTTCCAAATAAACCTGCTGGACTATATCTGGTGTTGAGAGATTTTTAACTAATCATATGTACATAGTATGCTTCTCATATTCTAGAAATTATGGACATAAGACATCCATTACTGCTAAGTGGTTTAATATTTTACTTCATTATACTGTATAAATTAGAACAAAGCCAGAAATGTAGAACTAACACTTTATTATTAAAGTCAAAATCCATGATTTTCAGTCACCTTCCGTCAGTGTATTATATCAATGTTTATTCTTCCACACACATTGGCAATGCTTATCATTGAAGACCTTCCCCGCAGTACAGGATCTACTGTGGTAAATACAGGCAGGTCTATCCACACAACTGTAACAGGAATAAAGAGTAGCTTAAAAATGCTGTCAATCAATTGGCAATTTAAAAATTAATTAGTGCCGAAGGAGATAAAACCTCTTCCTAATAACCTTATGAAGATGGGCACAATAACATTTATTGTAGTTCATTCATCAACATCCTAATGCACTTGGCAAGAACCTAATGAAACAAAATGTAGCATCAAACCACATAAAGAGATATTAGGGCTGATGATTAATGGCTTAATCAAGGATATGGGTTTTGAAGAGAGTTTAAAAGGGAAGTAGAGGGGTAGGAACATTGAGATGTAAGGAGGGAATCACTAAGCTTGGGGTATTGAAACCAGTGGTGCAGCAATTGAAATCAGACGTGCAAAAGGCCAATATCAGAAATCTCAGATTCCTGAGAAGGGCGTTTGCCCAAAATGTTGATTCTCCTGCCTCTCGGATGCTGCCTAACCTGCTGTGCTTCTGATCTCCAGCATCTGCAGTCTTCATTTTCTCCTAGAAATCTCAGAGGGTTGTGTGTTGGATAAGAAAATACAAGGGCACAGAAAAATTTGAAAATAGGGTTGAGAATTGTAAAATTAAGTTGTTGCTTGACAAGGAACCAATCTAGAACAGAAAATAAAAACAAAGTGGTGGAGAAATTCAGCAAGTCGGCAGCATCTTTGGAGCAAGAAACAGTTAACATTTTGAGTCCATTGATGACTCTTCGGAACACTCAGCAAGGTAAATTGACAAGAATGAGGAACGACAGTCCCCTAGGATGTAGATTAGCAAACATGCAGGTTGAATGGCATTTGGTACGAGTTTGAACATGGGCATCGGCAGTTTGGGTGATCTCAAGTTTACAGAAGGTACAACATGGCAGATTAGGCAGGACTGTGAATATTCAAAACTAGAGATAACAAACGCATGGAGAAAGGTTTTAATAGTAGATGATTTGAGGCAGGAGCAGACATAAACAATGATGCAGAGGTGGAATTAGGTTTAGGCCAGAGAAAGGAGGTTGTGGAGACCAAAGACAATAAAATTTTTTCAGACTTCCCAACATTTAGATTACTTACAGTGTGGAAACAGGCCCTTCGGCCCAACAAGTCCACACTGAACCAAACCCATTCCCCTACACCTAGCACCATGGGCAATTTAGCATGGTCAGTTCACCTAACCTGCACATTTTTGGACTGTGGGAGGAAACCCATGCAGAATGTCCAAACTCCACACAGTCAGTCGCCTGAGGTGGGAATTGAACCCGGGTGTCTGGCACTGTGAGGCAGCAGTGCTAACCGCTGTGCTACCGTGGAAGACATTTCTGCTCATCCAGTAATGAATATGTAATCTGACAAAGACTTGGAGGGTTGAGGGAGATGGTGATGATGTTGAGCTGGGTGTTGTCAGTGTGTGTGTCTGGATTAAATTAACTGAGGAACAGAATAAGAATGAAGAATAGAAAGGAGCTAAAGACAGATGCTTGTGGGACACCTCTAAAACAGTGCAAGGAAAGAAGACATTTGAGATGGATTTCTGGCTATCGTGAGATGGATAATAGGAAGCAAGTAAGACCAATGCCAACCAGGTAGACAACAGTGGAGAGGGATTGGAGGAGGAAGTTGTGGTCACTGTGTCAAAGTTTGCAGATAGGTCAAGAAGGGAAAAGCCAAGCAGGATGCCATTTGTGACAATGATAAGAGTTACACTGGCATTATGACAGGGATCTGAAGGTAAGAATTCAAACATGAAGTTCTGGCAATGATAGGCATGGATTTGGGGGTGGGGGGGGGGGTGACAAACAACACATTTGGACACAGGGATTTTGGAGAGAAAAAGAAGTTTGGAGATGGATACAATATCCAGGGCTTTTTTTTTAGAAGAGAGGTAACAACTGAAGATTTGAAGCGGAAGGAGTTGCTATCAGCTGAAGTATTCACAATTCTGGCTGACCTAGTCACCAGGAAGGGACATGGGATGATCAGCAGTTTTGTGGAATTGAGGTCAAGGGAGCAGAAGATGTCTCATAGATATGATGAATACAGACAGAGCTTGAGAGGAGGCAGGAGAGAAACTGGAATTTCTGATGAGCTCAGACGGAGGATGGGAAAACACCAAAGCAAGTTTAATCCCATTTGAATAGAGGAATGATAACAGATAACCACCAGCTCCTTGCACTTATTGTTACAGGAAAGGAGGAGGGGAGAGGCACAGTGACTCAGTGGGATGCGTTTGAGCAAATCAATGCAGAAATGTGGAAAATGAAGGACCGCAGGTTAGTCAGTTGTAAGTAATTTGCGACATGATTCTTTTTATCCCCAAGGGAGGACACAGAAAGGGGTGGGGTTGCAGGAGGATAAAAGGAAGTGATCAGAGATAGCCTTAACTGTTAGTACACACAATAGGGGTAGTGAGGCCAGTTTCTGCTTCCTTTGTCCTTCCAAATGGTGGTGCACCTGTTTAGAAGATGCTGTCAAAGGAAACTTGGTGAGATGCCCTTGTGCATCTTGTAGATGGGTATACATAGCTGACTCTGCATTGTTGGTGGAGGGCAGCTTGTATGGATGGAGTGACTTAGGCAAGATAGTGAACTCCAAGGAGAAAGAAGCTAATCAATTGAAAAGCAGGTCAAAATCCCCAACTGATGGTCACTCAATGCAGACATTAAGGGAGGGAATGAGTGAGCATATTTATTTTTATGAATATTTCTGTGCTACTCAGCAGCTGTTAGAGGATAAGGCTTTTAAATGAAAGTACTCTTTAAAAGAAAATAACATTACATAAAATCTTACATGAAATGTGTGAGTTGGAATTTCAAAGACTTTGTATTTTACTTGAAAAATAAGATTAACTGTAGAGGATGGGCTTGCATACTATTAAACTGGAGAGGGTTCAGAAAGGATCTACCAGGATATTGCCAGGAATGGAGGTTTGAAATGTAAAACTAAACTGGAAAGGCTAGGTCTTTTTACACTGAAATGACTTCATTGAGGTTTATAAAACCAAGTGGGGCATAGATAAGGTGAATGACAAAGGTCATTTCCCTAGGATGGGGGAGTTCAAAAGTAGGGGGCATATGTTTAAGGTGAGAGGAGAAAGATTTTAAGAGGACACGAGGGCCACTTTTTTACACAGCGAGTGGTTCGTGTGTGGAATGAACTGCCAGAGAAAGTGGTGGTTGTAGGTATCGTTACAATGTTCATTCAGATATGTTCATGAACAGGGAAAGTTAGGAGGGATATGGGCCAAATGCAGGCAGGCGGGACTAGTTTAGTTTGGGAACATGGTCAGCATGGATGAATTGTCTGTTTCTATGCTGTTTGACTATGATTCTATTTATAAATGTTGAAGCACTGGCAATGCCCTCTGGCTTTATGTTAAACAGCAGCTTTGCATTTCCCAACACTGAGCTGGCCCTACAACAGCCCCATGTGATGGCTCTTACCTGCTGACAACTGCAGCCAGTAGCTGTTCAGTCAGAAGTTGTCAAACTGCAGTGTGAATCCCACAGACATTAACAAACCCTGAACCTCCAAGGGAGTTGACCTCCTGATTCTACACAAAGTTGTACCATGGGCCAATGCTAAAACTTACTGCCCAAAGTGCCACATATTTAAAGAACTACTGCACTGTTTTGATTATCTTAATGGTATGAAGGTACCGATGTTGGACTGGGGTGGACAAAGTTAAAAATCACACTGCACCAGGTTTATTTGGAAGCACTAGCTTTCGGAGTGCTGATGACAGAGCAGTGCTTCGAAAGCTAGTGCTTCCAAATAAACCTTGGGTCGAAGGGCCTGTTTCCACACTGTACGGATTCTATTCTAAAAACTTGTCGGACTATGACCTGGTGTTGTGTGATTTTTAACTTTAATGATCTAAGGAATCAGTCCTGTCATCATTTCCAAGCATTGAACTTCAATTAGATTGATTAAAATACTGCAGTGACTTGCTCTTGCCTTTTCAATTGGGCGGCACGGTGGCACAGTGGTTAGCACTGCTGCCTCACAGCGCCAGAGACCCGGGTTCAATTCCCGCCTCAGGCGACCAACTGTGTGGAGTTTGCACATTCTCCCCGTGTCTGCGTGGGTTTCCTCCAGGTGCTCCGGTTTCCTCCCACACTCCAAAAATGTGCAGGTCAGGTGAATTGGCCACGCTAAATTGCCTGTAGTGTTAGATGCAGGGGTAAATGTAGGGGAATGGGTTTGGGTGGGTGCGCTTCGGCGGGTCGGTGTGGACTTGTTGGGCCGAAGGGCCTGTTTCCACACTGTAAGTAATCTAATCTAATCAATTGCTGGCTAACCTGGACACCAGGAGAGGACTTGGGGTAGTCAGCATTTTAGTGGAATTGGGGTCAAGGGAACGGAAGGTGTCTCGTTGTAGATAAGCTCAGACAGAGGAGGCAGGGGAGAAACTGGAGCACGAGTTCAGGAATAGAATGGGAAAACATTCACTTTTACTGCCAGCCAATTGTGAAGGTTTATAGGCTGGTAACCAACCCATTGGGCCACGTTAGATAGGTACCTTCCATAACCATCAGGGACTCGAACTAGAAGCTGGTGATCCAGAAAATAGGATGCTACCCATTTCTTTTCTAATATGTGGACAAGCCAAACTGTCATTGCCTTTCTCAATTCGGATCTGGATTATCATAGAAATCATAGAATCCCTAAAGTGTGGAAACAGGCCATTAGGCCCAACAAGTCCACACTGACCCTCCAAAGAGTAACCCACCCCAATGCATTCCCCAACCCTATTACTCTACATTTACCACTGACTAATGTACCTGACCAACACACCTCTGAAACACTGAGCAGTTTAGCATGGTCAATTCACCTAACCACATCTTTGGACTGTGGGAGGAAATCGGAGCACCTGGAGGAAACCTACAGACACGGGGAGAATGTGCAAACTCCACACAGACAGTTGCCCGAGGCTGGAATCGAACCTGGGCCCCTGGTGCTGTGATATTTTGCTGGACATGGCTGACCTCTGCACGTTTGGTACAATTACGGTTATACTCAGAACCCCATTCCTGATTGCTGTCGGGGAAGATTGGTGTGGTGGCTTCTGAGGTTTGAACAAGGTTTTCTAACAATCTCTGTGCAATACAAAGACAGGAAAACAAGTGAAAAGAGAAGTGCAATTGTACAGCTTGAAGTAGAAATGTTACAGATAAGGATGTACCCCCACTCACTCGGCCAATGACAACTCTTTGCCAAATTCAAAAATGTTTTGGAAAGTTCTGAATGTTTTTATTGAAATGCAATCTCATTCCAATTCTATAGTATCGCTGTCACTGGATGACATTGGCTGCAGGTTGCTCATCACTTTTGTGTGAGATTCCTGGTTTGTCTGAAAAGAAATTTAGCCAATGTCTTTTAACCAAAGCTTGCAGGAGAGTGATAACAAAGGCTGAGGTTGTGTCACAAGAAGAATACACTTGGTCAGAAAGTTACAGGTATAATTTTCATTTAGGGTCTAGGGGAACCATAGCCTCCCATAGCCTTTGGAACTCCAAGCTATATGCAACCCAGCTCAATGAGCTAAATCAGAGAATAGGCTCATAGACACAGACACAGACCCTTTGATCCAACTCGACTGCACTGACCACACATCCCAATCTGACCTAGTCCCATTTGCCAGCATTTGGCCCTTATCCCTCTAAATTCTTCCTATCCGTATAGCCATCCAAATGCCTTTTAAGTGTGTCTTTGTACCCACCTCCATCATTTCCTCTGGCAGCCCATTCCATACATGCACCACTACATGAAAAAGTTACCTCTCACGTCCTTTTTAAACCTTTGCCCCCTCACTTTCACTTATGCCCTCAAGTTTTGGCTCCCCCACCCTCGGAAAAAGGCCTTGGCTCGTCACTCTATGCTGCTCAGCCTCCAGTCCTCGAATTAAAAAGGACCCAGCCTATTCAGCCTCTCCCTTTAGCTTGAATCCTCCAATCCCAGCAACATGCTTGTAAATCTTTTCAAATGGCCTTTGCCAATATAGAGACCATTTGCTTCTCTTACTGATTCACTTGATAGCTCTCATGTCAACTCAGTGATCCTACCTGCAGGAATCTGGATCAAACGCTTTCTGTTTCTGCGAGCATGTTTCATGACTTTCCATGTTCCTACATACGCACTCACACAGTTCCTCGTTGAACTCCATATAAGGCCCACAGATGGCCAGCTCTGCAATGGGAGAGAGTTCTGGACAGAAAAGAGACACATTTGAAAGTTGCAACGCAGACCGATTTGATTGGAAAAGTACAAAATATTTGAAATAGCGAGTTTTGTCACCATCTTCTCTCTGAACGGGGGAAGTCACACAGTGGCATTTCTCTTTATCCCATACCAGGCCCCTGGAGCAGTGATTCTCATCATACAGACAACTGGAAGTAACAGGAACAGACTGTTAGTCCTTGTCCCTGTCATTGAATTATAATCTCTATCACAATTAAATTAAAACAAGCAGTGTCCTATTCACTGCATTGTCCCCTTACAAAAAAAGGAACATTCACACTAACCTCAGCAAACTTAAAAGTAGCTTTCGATGCATGAACAATAATTCAAAAAGGATTCTCTTTGTTCAATCCCTCTGAATTGCTGCACACGTTGGCAATTTTTCCCAGCTGGTTCACAACCTTGCTGTCTATGCTACTGCTACTTTGCATTCCAGGACAACAGGGAGCGTTTAATTCCTCACTAATATGGCATGTTCAAAATGGTTGTAGCTTCTTTACAATGCCAGTCACCTATTTCCTGACTGTAGTCACTATTACTTTGTAGGCAAAAATGGGAGCTCAGTTATATTCCAGGTACAGAAGTGTTTTGATTAAATAATAAATCTGTCATTTACTAGTATGGATGTTGACTTTTGCTGTTGAAAAACACATTTTGTTAAAGCTTTTTCTCTTGCACTCATTTGGATAATTCACAAGAATTACCAACCTAAAAAGGAACAATATTTTTTCATGCGGAATGAGAAGGAGATGCTGATTGGTTGACAAGTGGATTCTGATTGATAAAGGCATTGCCATAGGATTAGATTGATGACTGACAGTTAACTGCTAAAGTTTGTTTACATGTTAAACCAGCAAAGTTGACTGTGATTGGTCAAAGCATTGTCCTAAGAGGTGAGTATCAGCTATTTTGTTGAGTTTAAAGAGGCGCAGTGTATGTACATGTTCTTCCTGTCTTTCACTCTGGTGTTTTGGATGTTGGGTCAAGAGGTACAATTTTCCAAATGCAAGGTCTGTTATCACCCATGGAGCACAGGATTGGAACACCATGTTGTGGTTGTACACGACATTGGTGAGGCCACTTTTAGATTACTGTCTGGTTGCCCTGCTATAGGAAGGATGCTGTTAAACGAGAAAGGGTACAGAAAAAAATTACAAGGACTGGAAGGTTTGAGTTATAATTTGAGGCTGGATAGACTGGGAGTTTTTTTCTCTGCAGGATAGGAGGCTAAGGGTTTATAAAATCATGAGAGGCATGGATAAGGGAAATAGCCAAGGTCTTCTCCAGGGTAGGAAAGTCCAAAGCTAGAGTGCATTGGTGTAAGGTGAGGGGGGAAGGATTTCAAAGGGATATGCGGTGCACTTACGGAATGAGCTGCCAGAGAAATGGTAGTTGCAGGTGCTGTTACAACTTTTAAAAGACGTTTGAACAGATATCTGGATAGGAAAGATTTAGGAAGATATGGGACCAATTTAGTTGAGGATACCTGGTTGGCATGGACAAGTTGGATGAAAGGGCCTGTGTCTTTGCTGTATGACTATAACTTGAGATAGGAGTTCCACCTCTCACTTGGGAGGATATCAGCTATATGAGCTGTCGGCCAATCTGAATGACCAGTTGAGAATAGCTAGCATCTATGTCATCTCAGTGGCATTGATGGCATAAGTGGCCAAGTTAGGAACTGCAAGCAGTTCCCAGATCAAGGATCAAGGATTAAATGAAAGGAGGAGACTCTTGCAATGGGATCAGGTAGGGAAGTGAGGGCTTTGGGCATGTAAAGAGAAGGGTAATACCTTGATGGGGTGCCCAGTAGACAGGGAGCACTATCTTGTGTGGGGGCTGGGAACGCTCAGTATGTAAAAAGGGCCTCAACCTTCATGGACAAAGGGTGACCTGCTCATGACCTCCTTCCACCAGCCTCGGGATTGGCCAAAAGGATTCATTCATCCAATGTATGATTGGACAAAAGTGAGGACAGTGAGAAGGCCACTGGGAAATTCTTCAGACCCCCTATGGTTAATGGAGGCACAATGACATTCTCTCCAGTGGGGAGTATGGTCCAATAACACAGCTAAAAAATCTCTCCCCACCTTCAAAGTGCAGAACCATCTTTTTGCATCCTCTATTTGGAAAGCCTGTGTCTTATCTGGAAGGCAACACCTCTGATAGCGCAGTACCCCTTCACAGCTGAAATAGCAGCTTGAGACTGGCTACACCAATGTGTGGCTCAAAAGCCAAGCCACCTAAACTTAAAGGTGGGAATCTCTGAGTGTCACTGTGTACTGAGGTTCTACCTGTCCCCGGTGTAACAAAGAGTGGGCCTGGCCTTGTTGCCGTGGAACACTCCAAGTACTTGGGCCATTCTGTATCGCCTGTCCTTTGTGGAGAAATTTGCAAAGAAAATCACCTTTGACCACAAGTCCATCAAGAAGTGGTCAGCATGTAGTGTCCTCGAGACCCTGCAGGAAAAGGAGGTGGTGGATCCTGTCGCATGATTCCCTGAGCAAACTGTCAAAGTCATTCGACAGAATGCCTCATCACTGGAACTTTCCAACAAGCACCGAGACATCGCTTGGCTAGTGTTGAGAAGGGCACTGCCTGTCAGATCTTTCATGCATGCCTAGTCTCTGTGCGCCACCGCATGCTGTCCTCAAAGCAGCTGCAGGGGTCTAGAAACTGTCACACATCTCCTGCTGGAATGTGCCTTTGCGAAGGAGGTCTGGAGAAAGAGGCAGTGGTTTTTGTTGAGGTTTGTCCTGAGCAGGTCAATGAAGCAGGATTTTGTGCTCTATGGTCTGTTCCCTGGGGTGTACACTGAGACAAACATTGACTGCGTGTGGAGGCCCATTAACCGGTGAAAGATGCTCCTTGGTCTGCCTGAAACTTGTTGGTCTTCCAGAGCAAGGAGTTGACCTTGACCAAGTGTTGCAGGCTGGCACATTCCAAGATCCAGGACTGTGTGCTGAAGGATACACTAAAGCCAAGACGCAGTGAGGAATGACCACTGTCTAAACTGTTTCTTGCAAAAGTAAAATGAGTTCAGTTGTCAGGCCCTCTTGGTGCCTCAAATTTAACTAAATAGTGTCCTGAATGAGTCAGAAATGCTGCTGCAGGGAATGTCAAATCACAATGTTTGTTTGTTTGTTTCTTATGTGCAAAGACTGTACAAAACTGCTTTGGTACCTGTGTATGTACTTAAAGATTTTTTATGAATGCTATGAATAAATTATATTTTTACAATAATTAACAAAGTACTGAATGTCTTAAACTACCACCTTTGCGGACTCTGTGATGACACCGTCCTGGAATGTTAATTCTGTCTTTCTCTCCAGAGATGCTGGCCTGACCCACTCAGCATTTACAGCATTCCCTGTAACAGTTTTGAAAGTTTACACTTTCGGTCACACCGTCATCAAGTGAGATTTACATAAGTGAAGCTACATGTTGGTAATAACCTGGTGTATTGTCCTCTTAGTGACTTGGTCATGCTCCACATATTGCTGATTCTGACCATGGAAACTGTGTACAAAAGCTGTGAGCTACTCTTCATTTTGCTTGTTCCCCTCGAAATTTATCGGGTTAGCCTCCAATCTGAGCTCAGCACCTCCCCTGAAAAGCCTAGCTCAGACTGGGATTTTGCCATTGTCTGGGTCTACATGGGGAACCTGCATTCTATCATTTTCAAAACACGTTCATAGAGTCAGACAGCAAGGAAACAGACCCCTGGGTCCAACCAGTCCATGCTGACCATAATCCCAGACTAAACTTTCCTATCTGCCTGTGCTTGTTCTACATCCCTCCAAACATTTTTTTTTCATTCATGTACTTATCTAAATGTCATTTAAATATTGTAACTGCACCTGCAACTACCATTCCTGTGGAAGCTCATTCCACACATGAACAATGCTCTCTTTAAAGATTTGCCCCTCATGCCTTTTGTAAATCTTTCTCCTCTCACATTAAAAATATGCTCCCCAGTTTTGAACTCTCCCACTCTCAGGGAAAGGCACATGCCATTCACCTTATCGTTGCCCCTCATGATTTTGTAAACCTCTATAAGGTCACCCCTCGAACTCTTATGCTCTAGTGAAAAATGTCACAGCCTATCCAACCTTTCCTTATAACTCAAACCCTCCATTCCTGGCAACATATTGATAAATCTCTTCTGAAACCTTTAATAATATCGTTCCTATAACAAGTTGACCAGAACTGCACACAGTGCTCCAGAAGAGGCCTCAGCAATGTCCTGTAAACCTCAACATGACATCCCAACTCCTATACTCAAAACTCTGAGCAATGATGGCAAACGTGCTAAATGCCTTCTTAACCACCCTTTCTGACGCATATTTTGTTTATTTTCAAATAAAGTAAAAAATATAACATCAGAATGGTATTTGGTTTCATTGCACATTGGTGATTTAATCAGAGGTGTCACTGTGAGAGGGATTTTCATTTACCTGTAGTCTTCATGTGTGAGGATTGATCTTCGAATAATGGAGTAAGCATGTTGACTGGAGATGCATTTGCAAGATGTGTGGTTTGCAATCCTGACAGTCAAGAGCTCCGGTATATTGGTCAGAGGAATGGCAATCTCAAAGAGCTAGAAATACCAGCAAAATGTTAGTGATAAAGTTTCAATACACATTCCTCACTGTAATAGAATAACCTGAAGTGGGTAAGACTCTGCCTCGAGGTACCTCCCATCCTGTATCACATGGAAATTGGTTATGTGATATTTGCAACAACATTCTCTTTTAGCTATTTTAACAAAAGGTTTGCCTTCTAAGAGAGATGAATGCAGTAGGGATGCGATAATGAGATGGTGATGGATATTATCCCAATATAACTTAGCCTAGTGGTAGTGTCCCTACTCTGGGAGGCACAGGTTCAAGTTCCACCCACTCCAGTGTGATAACAATTCTGAGCAGGTTGATTAAAATTAGCAGTTTTGTGCAGGAGACTATGTTGAAGGGATGGAAAAGTCTGTCCAAGTGTGAGAGGGACCCATGGAGAACAGGATTATCTAAACTATTGTCAATAAAGCAGTTTGCAGCAATCCTGAGAGTCATGCAGGAGCCAGTCACAGGAGTTTGCTATCACCATTCTCTTTAACTGCAGTAATCTGCAGGAGCTAATTAATACAGTGTAACAGAGAGAAACATAACACTGAATCCATCACAGAGGAGGCTGGAGAAAGTCAGCAGGTCTGGCAGCACCTGTGCAGAGAGAAATAGTGTATATGTTTCAAGTCCAGTATGCCTCTTCTTCAGAGCTGGAGAGATGTTGGAAAAACAGTTTTTTAAATCTACTGTTGAAAGAAGCAGAGGAGGGGCTAAAGGAATAGATGATATAGAGACCCAGTGAAAAACAGAAAATAACTCACTCGGTGTAGCTAGAAGAGGGTCTTGCATTGATCAAGATGTATGCATGTTGGCAGCTAAGGATAAGTTACTCTGAATCGATTGTTACAGAGACTATGAAGAGGACCTGGATATTTAATCTTTATCCCTTAAGATCCAAAGCTCTTCTGGTCACAAGTCGATATGATATCACTATAACAGATGCTACTTCAGTATCTCCTCAGTATTAGGCCTTGCTAATCCTTACAGTAGAAACCATTGTAGGCCAATGAGGAGACGAGGGTAGCCATCTCACCAATGAGCAGAATAGAATCTTCAGCCATAAGGCCCTCAGCAACATAAAGCTGTGAGCATATGTTAATGACATATTAATACAGGACAATATTTATTCTAGATGATAGGGATCTTACCTACCAGGGCCTTTCAGAAGGCCAGCCACATGAACTATCAATCAGACAGTTAACTGGGCCATAGCAGGCCTTGCCCAAAACCCAGCCAGGGCCTTTCAGAAGGCCAGCCACATGAACTATCAATCAGACAGTTAACTGGGCCAGAGCAGGCCTTGCCCAAAACCCAGAGCCTTGGCTACAGGTCCTGCCTGCCACGGGTTGCTGGTCAGTCAGAATCTGGTACCACCACCGAGAAGTAAGGTGTACATCTAAGACTCTGGACCGCCAAGGGACTCAGGCCTTAGGTGGGGTGGAGGTTGTGAGGGAGGCTGGGGTCAGCAGCAAGAGGTAAGCAAGGGTTGACTCTCAGCACACACGCGACCCGCATTTTCCTGATGCTTAGCTCCCTCAGTCGGGCACTGAGTGCTTTTGAACAAGCAAGCTCCTGCCCAACAGGGTTTGCTTCTTGAGCTTCTCACCTGGTCAGCCTGGCACCTATTGCCACCAAACCAGGCAAAGGTGGGGTAGTATTAAACCCACCAACAGTCGTTATTATGATGGATTGTTTGATCACAAACTAAAAGTTACCATCCACGGTTTTAACAGCAGATGAGCAAGTTGATACATCCGTCTCTTGTTCTGCTGGTCAGCCCATTTTACATTCTGTAAGAATGTGTGGTAGGGTGAAAGTGCACATTGATGGAACTGACAGTGCAGGCTTTCTGAGTCGCCTGTATTTTCCCTTCCAAATGGAGTCTGCAGCCTTTACTGGGTTTCTGCTAGCAAAACAGGACAGAAGTACAGATTCTGGCTCCCTGCTTTACTCTCCAACAGAGTCCCAACATTAAGCACAATGGATTTGATTCTGGACCTCGGATTCAGGAACATTGAAGACGGGTCAATCAGCCCCTTAGGTGGAGTCCCATCATTCAATTAGATTATGATTGATCTACCTCAACTTCCAACACTATCCTCATCAACCTGATGTCTTTAATCTCTAGATATCTATTGAACTCTGCTTTGAACATATTCAGAGAGTAAGTATCCACAGCTCTCTGGGTAGAGAATTCCAAAGATTCACCACCCTCCAACTGAAGACATTCCTCCTCATCTCACTTCTTCATGGTTGATCTCATATTTGAGGCTTTGTCCTTTGGTTCTACACCCCCAGATTCAGGGGAGTATCAATCCAGCCTTGCCCTATAATAATGTTGTATGCTACAGTGTGAACACCTCTCACTTTAATGGAGAATACAGGCCTGGTTAAGGTCAGTATCTACATTCCAATAGACACAATAGAGAGGCCCACCCTGAATGAAGTGAGCTAGAATGCGGTGACATAGAACATAGAACATAGAAGAATACAGCGCAGTACAGGCCCTTTGGCCCTCGATGTTGCGCCGATCCAAGCCCACCTAACCTATACTAACCCACTATCCTCCATATACCTATCCAATGCCCGCTTAAATGCCCATAAAGAGGGAGAGTCCACCACTGCTACTGGCAGGGCATTCCATGAACTTACGACTCGCTGAGTGAAGAACCTAAC
>NC_057721.1:3584787-3607293 GCF_004010195.1 Chiloscyllium plagiosum | reverse complement strand
TGCAGGTCAGGTGAATTGGCCATGCTAAATTGCCCGTAGTGTTAGGTTAAAGGGGTAAATATAGGGGTCTGGGTGGGTTGCGCTTCAGCGGGTCGGTGTGGACTTGTTGGGCCGAAGGGCCTGTTTCCACACTGTAAGTAATCTAATCTAAAAAAAAATTCTCTATATCCTGCTGTAACCTGCCACATCCTTCCTCACTGTCAACAACTCCTCCGACTTTCGTATCATCTTCCTGCTTTAAAGGAATACCCAGAGAGAAAAGGTATTTCATTTTCCTTGAAGTGGCAAATGGTCAGGCATTTAAAGGACAACTTGGAACCTTCACATGACCCAGTGGCCAATGGGCTGGTGTAGGTCTTGCTGGGACTATGGAGGACATAACCCAGATTACCTTCCTCGGAGGAGAATAGCAAACCCAATGGTTTTATCTGACAATCATTTGTTCTCTCAATGGCGCTATTACTGAAACTAGCTTTCAATTCCAGGTTTATTCATCAACTTCAAATTCCATCGTAGTAGGATTTGAACTCTTGTACCCCGAGCAGTAGTTTGGGCCTGTGGACTGTGAATTCAGCCACATAACCACTACAACATGACCTCTCCTGTGCATCTCATGATATCATCCCTGACTCAATACTAATGTTAAGGTTTAACCTCCTTGTTTTAGACTCATCCACTAAAAACGAAAGATTAGCTAAAAACGTTTAAATATCTGCAACATATCAATTAGATCACCTCCTAATCTTCTACATTCGAAGTACGTTCCATCTTACTTCATGTATCATAATTAACGCCCAGTTTCAGGGAAGGAAATGTTATCTGGTTTGGTCTATATGTTCCTCTAGACCCCAGCAATATGGGTGACTGAAATGGCTGACCAAGTTCACGGTCAATTGTCAATTGGTAATAAATGCTGGCCTGGCCAGTGATGCCCCCATCCCATGGCTAAATATTTTAAAAATCTTTAATCTCTGTCTCCCAGTCCCAAACATTTGCTTCCAACTCCATAAGTTGCCATTTTTATTGGTTGTTTCTTGTGTGCAAACATATGAATTACGTTTGCCAAGACAATAGAAATGACATCAATTGCCACTGCCTTATCTATCATTTAAGAGATCTCAACTAGGTTTGTTTGACATGGCTTACCTGTTGTAAATCCACCCTGTGTTTTTCTGATTTGATCCCCTCAAATGCTTGACCACTCAAACCCCCAAAAAACAGGTTTGAGTAACGTTTCTACGTGTGAGACTAATGGAGCTATCATTTCCTCGTTTCTCTCTCTCTCTGGCACGTGTTACATATTGGATTAACATTGGTTGTTTTCCAATCCAGAGGGTCAATTCCTTCAGAAAATGACTGAAACATCATCAGTTTCATCTCTTATTTTTAATACCCAGGGGTGGAAACAATAAATCCTGGAGGTTTAATCCATTTTCCGTCTGATTAGATTTTCCATTGCCATGTGTTTTTTTTAACTGATATTTAATCAGATACGTTCTTCCCTTTGGTTTGCTCTAATTTATTCTTTATCTTGGGATAATTCTATTGATCTATTAATCTACCTATTTATCCTGGCACTTGATCCTCATCCACTGTTGTGAAGCCTCTTGCCAAGTAAGTCATTCATAAGTCTTCTATTTCCTGATTTCCAGTTATAATACAATTACAGCGCAGATGAAACCATTTAGAGTCATAGAGATGTACAGTGTGGAAACAGACCCTTTGGTCCAACCTGTCCATGCCGACCAGATATCCCATCCCAATCTAGTCCCACCTGCCAGCACCCGGCCCATATCCCTCCAAACCGTTCCTATTCATATACCCATCCAAATGCCGCTCAAAAGTTGCAATTGTACCAGCCTCCACTATTTCCTCTGGCAGCTCATTCCACACATGAACCACCCTCTGTGTGAAAAAGTTGCCCCTTAGATCTCCTTTATATCTTTCCCCTCTCACCCTAAACCTATGCCCTCTAGTTCTGGACTCCCCAACCCCAGGGAAAAGACTTTGTCTATTTATCCTATCCATGCCCCTCATAATTTTATAAACCTCTATAAGGTCACCCCTCAGCCTCCAACGCTGCAGGGAAAACAGCCTCAGCCTGTTCAGCCTCTCCCTATAGCTCAGATCCTCCAACCCTGGCAATATCCTTGTAAATCTTTTCTGAACCCTTTCAAGTTTCACAATATCTTTCCAATAGGAAGGAGACCAGAATTGCACACAATATTCCAACAATGGCCTAACCAATGTCCTGTACAGCCACAACTTGACCTCCCAAACTCCTGTACTCAATGCTCTGACCAAAAAAAGGAAAGTATGGAGAGCTTGAGAAGGAGTGGCCATCTTCACTGGGCTCATTGCAGTTGTAGTGCAATTTTTGTTGCACCTGTCCCTTGAGCTATATTGTTGGATGATTTACACATTGATAAGAGTGAGGGCCATTAAACATACCATTACTTTGGCATCCAAATTCCACATACGATGGGATGCTTTTGACATGTACCATTTACTAAGTTAGGTAGAGAATGCCATTTTGTTCTGATTGCCTGCAGCACTAAGTAAATCCCACACACTTCTGAACCAATCACATTTCCTATGTAATAGCCCAGTGCTTTCAACCGACTCAAGATCTTCCACAACTGAGGCAAACCCACTGTTCGCATCCTCAAACTTCTATTCACAGGTCGAGTTAATAAGGAAAATGAAGGTTACATGTTTCCCAGTTATCTGGACATGTTAACCTGATCCATAGCATTACGTTCCTGCGTTTGTGCAATAAAAACATGCAGCTATTCCTTCTCCTAGGCTGACTGTCATCCACTGGTTTGTCTGTCCAACTGGACTTTTCTCTTCTTTGGGCTCTATCTCCACCTATCATTCACTCCATACCCCTTCCTCCCCACCCTATGTTCTGTATAAGAAGACAATTTTTTCCGAGCTACCATTAGTTCTGAGGAAGGATTACTAGACCCAAAATGTTAACACTGATTTTTTTTCCACAGTGGTTAACACTGCTACCTTACAGCGCCAGAGACCTGGGTTCGATTCCAGCCTCAGTCTGTGTGGAGTTGGCACATTCTTCCCCTGTGTCTGTGTGGGTTTCCTCTGGGTGCTCTGATTTACTCCCACAGTCCAAAGATGTGCAGGTTGGGGTGAATTGGTCACGCTAAATTGTCCATAGTAGTCAGGCATGTGTAGGTTAGGTGGATTAGTCAGAGATAAATGTAGACGAATAGGGGAATGGGTCTGGATGGGTTACTCCGGAGAGTTGGTGTGGATTTGTTTGACCAAATGGCACATTTCCACACTGTTGGGAATCAATGTTGCCAGACCTGCTGAGCTTTTCCAGCAATTTCTGTTTTTGTTCTTCCAGTGTTACTGGGTCAAAATTCTGGAATTCTCTTCCAGAAGATGTTGTGCCGAGGATTATTCCTAATCTAAACTAAATAACCTAAGCTACGCTCCCCTCAATTCACTGCTGTCCATGTGCATGTCCAGCAGTCGCTTAAATGACCCCAATGACTCTGCTTCCACCACCACAGCTGGCAACACACTCCATGCATTCACAACTCTCTGCGTAAAGAACCTACCTCTGATGTCTCCAAACCTTCCTCCGAATATCTTTAAACTATGACCCCTTGTGCCAGTCAATCCTGCCCTGGGGAAAAGTCTCTGGCTATTGACTCTATCCATGCCTCTCATTATCTTGTATACCGCGATCAGGTCGCCTCTCGTCCTCCTTCTTTCCAGAGAGAAAAGTCTGAGCTTAGTCAACCTCTCTTCATAAGACAAGCCCTCTAGTCCAGGCAGCATCCTGGTAAACTTTCTTTACACCCTCTCCAAAGTCTCCGCATCTTTCCTATAATATAGTGACCAGAACTGGACACAATATTCCAAGTGTGGTCTCACTAGGGTCTTGTAGAGCTGCAGCGAAACCTCGCGGCTCTTAAACACGATCCCCGAATTAGATTAGATTAGATTAGATTAGATTACAGTGTGGAAACAGGCCCTTCGGCCCAACAAGTCCACACCGACCCGCCAAAGCGAAACCCACCCATACCCCTACATTTACCCCTTACCTAACACTACAGACAATTTAGTATGGCCAATTCACCTGACCCTGCACATCTTTGGATGGTGGGAGGAAACCGGAGCACCCGGAGGAAACCCACGCAGACATGGGGAGAACGTGCAAACTCCACACAGTCAGTCGCCTGAGGCGGGAATTGAACCGAGTCTCTGGTGCTGTGAGACAGCAGTGCTAACCACTGTGCCACCGTGCCGCCCACTAACAACCCTATCCATTTGGGTGGCAACTTTGCGGAATCTATGCACTTGAACACCCAGATCCCTGTGTTCCTCCACACTGCCAAGAATCCTGTCTTTCATCCTATATTCAGCATTCCAGTTCGACCTTCCAAAATGCATCACTTTGCATTTATCCAGGTTGAAATCCATCTGCCATTTCTCAGCCCAGCTCTGCATCCTGTCTATGTCGCGCTGCAGCCTGCAATAGCCCTCAAAACTATCAACAGCACCTCCAACCTTTGTGTCATCTACAAATTTACTAACCCACCCCACAACCTCCTCATCCAAGTCATTTATAAAAACTACAAAGAGCAGAGGCCCAAGAATAGAGCCCAGCGGGACCCCACTCAACACTGACCTCTAGGCAGAATACTTTCCATCTACAACCACCCTCTCTGCCTTCTATCAGTCAACCAATTCTGTATCCAGATAGCCAAATCTCCCTGTATTCCATACCTCCTGACTTTATGAATGAGCCGACCATGGGGAACCTTGTCAAATACCTTGCTGAAGTCCACATACACCACATCTACTGCTCGACCTTCAGGGACCTATCTCCTCACCTCCTCAAAGAACTCAATAGGATTTGTGAGGCATGACCTGCCCCTCACAAAGTCATGCTGACTGTCCTTAATCACACTATACTTTTCCAAATAGTCACAAATTCTTTCCCTCAGAACTCTTCTGAAACCTTGCTGACTACAGACGTAAGACTGGCTGGTCTGTAATTGCCAAGGATTTCTCTATTCCCCTTCTTGAAAAGAGGAACAACATTTGCCTCCCTCCAATTCTCCGGTACAACTCACGTGGAGAGTGAGGAGGCAAAGATCCTCACTAGCAGCTTAGCAACCTCCTTTCTCCCTTCCCAGAGCAGCCTAGGATAAATCTGGTCTGGCCTTGGGGACTTATCAATCTTAACGTTTGCCAAAGTTTCCAGCACATCAACTTCATGAATCATGATCTATTCAAGCCTATTTCCCAGCTCCTGGAAGTTCTCATTCACAACAAGGTCCCTTTCCTTAGTGAAAACCAAAGCAAAAAACTCGTTTAGGGCTTCCCCTATCTGCTCAGACTCAATGCACAAGTTCCCTACCTTCTCCCTGATCATTCTCTTATTCCTCATGTATGAGTAAACTGTCTTTGGGTTCTCTATAATCCTTCCTGCCAAGCCTTTATCATGCCCCAAACTGGCTTTCCTCAGTCCAATTCTGAGCTCCTTTCTAGCAAGCCTGTGATCCTCTAAAGCTGTGCTAGATCCTTACTTCCTCCACCTTACATAAGCTGCCTTAATTTAAATAAATGTGAGGTGTTGCATTTTGTTGAGGCAAACTAGGGCAGGACTTCTACGTTTAATAGTAGTGGAGATAATTTCTGCGTAAGGAGACCTGGGGGTGCATACAGTCATGGAGTCCTACAGTATGGAGACAGGCCCTTTGACCCAGACTGGTCCATGCTGACCAAAAGGCCCATCCACGCTAACCCCATGTCCCTGCACTTGGCATATATTCTTCTAAGTCTTCCCTATTCATGTATTTGTCCAAATGCCTTTTAAATATTGTTAATATACCTGTCTCAACCACTTCCACTGGCAGCTCATTTCACATGCTAACCCCCTCTGTCTAAAAAAGTTACCCCTCAGGTTCCCTTTTGTTCTTTCCCCTCTCACCTTAAACTGATGCCCTCCAGTCCTCGATTCCCCAATCCTGGGAAAAAAACTGAGTGTATTCACCCTATCCATGCCTCCCATGATCTTATACACCTCTATAAGATACCCCGTCAGTCTCTGACACTCTTAAGAAAAAAGTCCTAGCTTGCCCAACCTCTGCCTGTAACTCAGATTGTTGAGTCCTGGCTACATCCTTGTAAATTTCTTCTGCACTCTTTCCAGTTTAATAACATCCTTCCTATAGCAAAGTGACAAAGACTGAACACAATACACCAAGTGCAGCCTCACCAATGTCCTGCAACATAACTTCCCAACTTCTATATTCAATGCCCTTTTAATTTTATACTATCATCTACACTATCTACACCTAACATTGTGTCTCAATGCCCTGACTGATGAAGGCCAGTGTGCCAAAAGCCTTCCTCACTGGCCTGTCTACCTGGGACTCCACTTTCACAGAATTGTCAACCTGAACTCCAAGATCCCTCTGTTTCTCTACAATTCCTTAAGGCCCCAGCATTCATCATGCAGATGCGTACTTCTTTGAAAGTGGCGTCACAGGTAGACAGGGTGGTGAAGAAGGTGTTTGGCACATTTGCCTTCATTAGTCATAACATTGAGTACAGGAGTTGGGATGTCATGTTGTGGCTGTGTGGGACAATGCTGAGACCACATTTGGAAAACTGCATACAATTCTGGCTTCCCTGCCAAAGGAAAGTTGATGTTAAACTTGAAGGGGTGCAGAAAACATTTACAATGGTGTTTCTGGGACTGGAGGGTTTGACTTATAAGGAGACGCTGAACAGGCTAGGCCATTTTTCACTGGAGCATGGGAGGCTGAGGGGTGACCTGGCAGAGGTTTATAAAATCATGAGGGGCATGGATAGGGTGAATAGCCAATGTCTTTTTCCCAGGATAGGGGAGACCAAAACAAGAGGGCACAGGTTTAAGGTGAGAGGGGAAAGATTTAACAGAGGCCTAAGGGACAAATTTTCACACAGAGGGTGCTGTGTGTATGGAATGAGCTTGCCAGAGGAAGTGGTGGAGGCTGGTACAATTGCAACATTTAAGAGGCTTCTGGAAGGGTTTAGAGGGAAACAGGCCAAATGCTGGTAAATGGGGCGAGATTAGGTTAAGATATCTGGTTGGCATAGACAAGGTGGACTGACAGGTCTGTTTCTGTGCTGTACATCTCTATGACTCTATGACTGTATCAGACCTATTATGGATAAATGGAAGGGGAAGTGGATTGTGATGGGTGGCAGGCAGCTCTGCGGGCTGGACACCCAGTCTGATGCTCTCAGGAGAACAATTACAATACCACGATAAAAGCAAACTACTGCGGATGCTGGAATCTGAAACCAAAAGAGAAAATGCTGGAAAATCTCAGCAGGTCTGGCAGCATCTGGAAGGAGAGAAAAGAGCTGATGTTTGCCAAAGCTCAATTACAATACCACTCCTGAAACTAACCAGTAAAACACAGAGGCATTGCTGTAAGCTGTCATCAAAGAGAAGGTACAATGAAATCTCGAATTGGAAGCTTTTGAAGATTAGCACGTATTCTGTGCTCTCAAAACAGCCAACCAGTATCTAGAGTAAGTAAAGACTTAGGACCATAAAGCAACCACTGTAAACGGTGTAGAAAAGGCCAGAGATATGGCAACCACCTCTTTGTGGATGTAGGATGTGCTGATGTTCTTGCAAACCAGGCTCTCTTCATTGCAGCAGCCCCCACACCGATACACCGACACACACGGGGGCTTGAAGAATGTATTGGTGCTTCGTCCAAGTTCCTTAGCAACATCAACACAGGATTCCCTGGGGACGCACTGAGTCCTCTGCCATTCTTCATCGATGGCTGCACGGAAAACAGAGAGTGAGTTCGATTCCCCGGGTCAGCGGGTAAAAGAGAAAGGAAGGGAACGCGGCTTGGGAAAGAAGGGGTCTTACATTTGAGTGTGTCTGCGTCGTAGTACAGAGAAGCGAACCTGGTCGATCGTGATCGCGTGTCAAATCCCGCCAGGTACTTTAATTTTTGGTGGCATTTCCACCGCTTCCAGTCCGAGGAATTAATAATTGACAGCAATTCCCTCACATTGGAAGCAGCTCTGATCTGCTGTTCTAAACTTGCCCTCTTCTGCTTCTGAAAGGCAAAAAAACACAGAGGCATGGTCAATGGATATTGTTTGGGGCTGGAGGTAGGTTTGCCATGCAGTGTCCCCAGGCTCGGTGTTTGGAACCCCGCTCTTTCTGTTATATATTAATGATCGGGACCTTGGTGCGCAGGAAGCAGTTTTAAAGTTTGCAGATGACATGGAGCTTGCACACAGTGAGGAAGACACTTTGGAACTCCAAAAGAATACTAACAGGTTGGTGGCGTGGGTGGACGGGTGATGGGTGAGGTTCAGCAGAGAGAAGTGTGAGCTGATGCACTTTGGTTGGGAAAACATGAAGAGCAGAGAGACCTGTGTGTTTATGTGCACAGAGCGTTGAAGATGGCAGGACAGCTGCAGGACAGCAGTTCATAGAATCCTGACAGTGTGGAAGCAGGCCATTCAGCCCATCAAGTATCCCGTCCTATCCCTGTAACCCTGCATTTCCCATGGCTAACCCACATAGCCTGCACATCCCTGGGCACAATGGGGCGACGAATCATGGCCAATCCACCCTGACCTGCACATCTTTGGACTGTGGGAGGAAACTGGAGCACCCGGAGGAAACCCACGCAGACACATGGAGAATGTCGGGCTGTTCAACTACTGGTATGGCAACTGTACCATCCAAGATCAGAGACGGTTACAGAGAGTGGTGAACTCAGCCCAGACAATCACAAAGGCCAACCTCCCATCTACAGAATCCATTTACCAGGCCCGCTGTCAAGGAAAGGCCGCCAGCATTCTCAAAGATCCATCCCACCCTGGCAATGTTTTTCTACAACCTCGACCAAGGGGAGAAGGTACAGAAGCCTGAACACACACACCAGCCGGTTTCACAACAGTTTCTACCCTACTGTTGTAGGGCTCACAGAGTCTTAACATTCGCCTGTACCTGTGTTTTGGTTTTTGCCACTGTTTACCTATTATTTACTTATCTAAGCGACGTAACTCTGTGATCTGCCTGTATTGCTCACAAGACAAAGCTTTTCACTCTGCCTCGGTACACATGACAATAAATTCAATTCAATTCAATGTGCAAACTCCACACAGTCCACCCGAGGGTGGAACTGAACTCAAATCCCTGGTACTGTGAGGCAGCAGTGTTAACCACTGAGCCACCATTAATAATACAATACACATATTGTATTCTCGGCTTTATTAATAGGGGCATGAAGTACAAGAGCTGTACAAAGTCTAAATCTTAGGGATGAAGGGAAGATGAGACTGTCGCTGCCAGTGTCCAGGATTATGCTGACTTTAAATCATGTGGGCAGTAGCTGGCTGTTTGTTCCCCAGGAGTGTTTACCATTTAGGAAGGCTGGTATGAGCTTCCCTCACCACTCTGAGCTGGAACAGTCACACACTTTGGAATTAAGGAAATTCGTTGTTGTAATTCTTCCCTCAGACAGCAGAGGGCACTCATTGATTAGAGTTTGCAGACACACATTCCAGATCATGCTGGATTCACAATAACCACATCAATTTAACCCCAAGAGCTTTATAACACAGCATGTTTTGTTGTATTGATTTACTTAGGCACACACTTGTGTGATCTGGAAGCCGAGTCCGTGCTTCGGAAGCAGATTCACTTTTTCATTTTATCAAGGTGGGCTCAGTTTCTTCCTTGGAGACAGTGAGGTCTGCCAATTCCTGAGATCAGAGTTGAGAGTGTGTTGCTGGAAAAGCGCAGCAGCTGAGGCATTCCTTGTCAGTTACTGGTATCCAGTCTGTCTTTAAAGCGAGTGCATTTTTCTGCGAAGTTCAAGGACTAGAGTCAAATGCACAAGAGAAAAATGAAAGTTAAGTCAGATCCCCGGATGAAATATCCAGGTATTGCAGTGGGGTGATAGAGGAGGCAAAATCCCCAACTCTCCAAAGACCTGGAGAAGTCTTCACTCTGTTATCTCTGAAAGATTCTCATGAAGGACCGTGGTATGTGGAGTTACACCTCCAGCATTTGTAGTCCCATCATTGAGAGCATCTCAACCAGCCTCTCATCCCGAACAAAGATTCAAACTCTCACAGGCTGGGACAAATCCGATCTATTGTTTCCTTAGAATGTATTAAATGTTGCAGAATAGATAAAGCAGAGTCATGGGACCAACACGCCATGGTTTGTGCCTGGCCTTTGACATATGGACAAAGATGCCAAGAGCAATTATGTGATTTTGGAAGGCTCCTTCAACATCACCTTCCAAACCTACAACCACTTCCAACTGGAAGGACATGGGCAGCAGATACATGGCAACACCTCCATCTTCAAGATCCCCTTCAAGTCACTCACCATCCAGACTTGGAAATGTATCGCTGCTCCTTCAGTGTCGCTGGGTCAAATTCCAGCAAACACTTCTCTAACAGCATTGTAGATGTCTCTACATCCCCACCAAGGTCCACAGCGGTTCAAGAAGGCAGCTCACCACCACCTTCTCCAGGCCAACTAGAGACGGGCAATTAACGCTGGGCCCGGCCAGTGACACCCACATTCTGTGAATAACTAATAGAGACAATAAAGTTGCACAGTGTGTCACACAAGGCAATGTCAGCTGAGATGACCAGAAACATCCTCAAAGAGATGGAGTGTCTTACAGGATGCCAATGAGACGGAGAGGCGGCGTGGTTCAGTCAGGGAATACCAGAGCTTAGAGCCTCAGCAGCTAATACTCACAGAGTCATACAGCATGGAGACAGGCCCTTCGGCCCAACTAGTCCGTGTTACTAGGTTTCCTAAAGTGAACCAGTCCCATTTGTTTGTGGTTGGCCTATATCCCTCTAAATCTTGTCTATCCATGTACCTGTCCAAATGTATTTTAAATGGTGTAATTGCTCCAGCCTCTACCACTTCCTCTGGCAGCTCATTCCATACACTCACCATCCCATTTAAACTCTATTTAACTACTTTCTTTTTATTCTTTTGTACCACAAAATGGCACTGGTCTGTGGCAACACAGCACTTGTCCCAAGATACAAGTGACAATGAATCATTTCTTCACCCCTTCGGTCCCTTTTAAGTCTTTTCCCTCTCATCTTAAACCTATGCCCTCTAGTGTTTGGACTACCCTACTCTGGGGAAGAGACCTTTGCTATTGACTTTATCGATGCCCCTCATGGTTATATAACCCACTGTAAGGTCACCCCTCAGCCCGTGATGCTCCAGGGAAAAATGTCCCAGCCGATTCAGCCTCTTCCTGTGACTCAAACCCTCCAGTCCTGGTATCATCCTCGTAAATCTTTTCTGTACCTTTTCTAGTTTAACAACATCCTTCCTGTAAGAGGGAGGCAAGAACTCTACGCAGTTTTCTAAAAGTGGTTCAACCAATGTGCTGTCCAGATGCAACACGCCCTCCCAACTCCGATACTCAATGCTGATTAAAATTGGGGATAATCAAGAGTTGGATAAGTGGCAATATCTCAGAGGGCTGTGGGTTTGGAGGGGGATTTCAGAGATTGGAAGGAGGCAGGGTCACGGACAATGGGGTTTGCAAACAAGGACGAGAATTTTAAACTTGAGATGATTCGCAGGCAGGAGCCAAGGTATAGTGGATTGGCAGGCGTAGCGGACTTGCTACAGGTCAGAGAACAGGCCAGCGAGGTCTGGAAAAGAGGGCTTCCATGGAAGAGTCATGTCTAGAGGTAGCAGAGGCAATGGGCAAGTGTTCCAGTAACAGATGAGCCGATGCACGTCCAAAATAGTGCAAGTCGCCTCAGTGCAGGAGATGCTGGGATGTGACTTGGTTGAGGGCAGCGTTAAGTTGAATTGGTTGAGCTCACAGGAGGAGGTAAGGATGCAGGTTCCAGGATGTGGGAATAAGAGCAGCTGCAGACTGGAGTAGGGACGCACCAGGAATTCATGTCTGCCCATTCACGGCCTTGCGTTCGATGTCAGATCAGATAGTGTCAAAGGACAGGTCTGACAAAGGAGAAGGAATTGGCAGAGGACTAAACAGAACGTTTCAGAGAACACCTCTGGGACACCCGGACCAACCAACCCAACCACCCCGTGGCTCAACACTTCAACTCCCCCTCCCACTCCACCAAGGACATGCAGGTCCTTGGACTCCTCCATCGACAGAACATAGCAACACGACGGTTGGAGGAAGAGCGCCTCATCTTCCGCCCTCCTCCCTACCTTTTATCTTAGCCTGCTGGACACACTTTTCTCATTCCTGAAGAAGGGCTTATGCCCGAAAACGTCGATTCTCCTGTTCCCTGGATGCTGCCTGACCTGCTGTGCTTTTCCAGCAACAGATCTCCAGCATCTGCAGTCCTCACTTTCTCCTAGAGGACTAAACACACTGGGAATCAACAAATGACAGCGCTTGCATTTCTGTATCGCCTTTCGCCACCTCTAAAACACTTCAGAGCCAGCGAACTACGTTTGAAATACAGGTCGCTGTTGTAAAGTACAGAAATGGAGCAGCCAACTTTGCAAACAGAGTGCATGTACAAACAGCAATGACCAAGTGGTATTGGTTCAGGGATAAGTGTCAGGGCAGCAAGAGAACTCTCCTGCCATTCTCCAAACTGTGCTGTGCCCACCCAAGTGGTTCGACATCCCTTCTGAAAGGTGGCACCTCTGTCAGACTGGCACTCCCTTGGTACTGCAGTAACCCAAGCAGCCTGGATTTAGTGCTCAAGTCTGGAATCTGAGCGCATTGTAGGAATTTCCAGGAATCTGATCGAATTAGGGCCAGACTATTCAGGAGCGATGTTAGGAAGCACTTTGACAACACAAAGCCTGGTAGATGTCTGGAACGCTCTTCCACAAATGGCAGTGGATGCTGGGTCAGTTGTTAAGTTTAAAGCTGCGATGGATAAAATTTCGTTAAGCGATGTTATTAAGGGAGATGTACCAAAGGCAGGTGTATGGAGTTAGGCCACAGATCAGCCAAGATCTCATTGAATGGCAGGACAAGCTCGAGGGGCTGAATGGCCTCCTGCTGTTCCCACGTTGCTATGTGTCGGGCCTTGATTTCTTCAGCTTCCTTATTTAAGAGACAAAACTGCCAGCTGCTGATTGGCAGCAAAGGGTTCCCTCCGGGTGCTCTGGTTTCCCCCCACAGTCCAAAGATGTGCAGGCCAGATGAATTGGCCGTGCTAAATTGTCCACAGTGTTAGGTGCATTAGCCAGAGGGAAAGGGGACCTAAGAGGCAACTTTTTCACGCAGAGGGTGGTACGTGTATGGAATGAGCTGCCAGAGGAAGTGATGGAGGCTGGTACAATTACAACATTTAAAAGACATCTGGTTGGGTATATGTATAGGAAGGGTTTGGAGGGATACGGGCCAAGTGCTGGCAAATGGGACAAGGCCAGATTGGGATGTCTGGTCATCTGGACCGAAGGCTCTGTTTCTGTGCTGTATGACCCTATGACTCTGAAAGGACTCTCTAGTTTGTACCTCTTACACGCGATGCTCGGGTTGTGTTGTAGTGTCTTAGAGAAGTCTTTCAGCTCAACCTTCTGAAGTGAGAGATTGACACCACTAGAGGGGGCCGGTGATACAGTTGTTCTCTTACTGACCAGCAAATCTGAGGTCTATTAGGAGAGGAGACCAGAACTGTTTTTAAAACTAACCAAGTAACACCAAAGAAAAATTAAAACGGGTTACAAAGATCTTTAAGGCTAAACTAGAAAGTCAACCAAATTAGACTGTAAGACCTTCTTTAAATATATAAAAAGGGAAAGGAGAGGCCAAGGTGAATATAGGCCCAGTCCCTCTCCCACTACAACTCCCAGGTCATCTCCTCTGCCCTGAAGCTGTTCAACAATGTCCTGAAACGGACTTGCTACTATAGCCACATTTGCTTCCTCAGTGCCTGCCTCCATAACCAACTCATCCCCAAGGCTTGTCCGACCTGCCTATCTTCTTTTCCACCTATCCACTCCACCCTCTCCTTCCTGACCTATCACCTTCAGCCCCTCCCCCACTCACCTATTGTACTCTATGCTACTTTCTTCTCAACCCCACCCTCCTCTCCTTTATCTCTCCACCCTGCAGGCACTCTGCTTCTATTTCTGATGAAGGGCTTTAGCCTGAAATGCCGATTTTCCTGCTCCTCGGATGCTGCCTGAACTGCTGTGCTTTTCCAGCACCACTCTAATCTAGACTCTGGTTTCCAGCATCTGCAGTCCTTGTTTTTACTTGTTTTTACCGACCCTATCCCTCCATATCCCATGGCTAATCCACCTAACAGACACATCTCTGGGCATTATGAGTAGTTTAGCATTGCCAATCCACCCAAACTGCACATCTCTGGACTGTGGGAGAAAACTGGAGCACCCAGAGGAAACCCACATAGACATGAGGTGAATGTGCAAAGTCCACAGAGTTTCTCCCCACCCCCACCCTCCTCTAGCTTATCTCTCCACCCTTCAGGCTCTCTGCCTGTATTCCTGACGAAGGGCTTTTGCTCGAAACGTCGATTTCACTGCTCTTCGGATGCTGCCTGAACTGCTGTGCTCTTCCAGCACCACTCTAATCTAGACTCTGGTTTCCAGCATCTGCAGTCATTGTTTTTTACCTGAGCAAAGGAGATTTGGGAAATAATAATGGGGACCCAGGAAGTGGCAGAGAAGTTAACTAAATACTTTGCATCAGTCTTCACAATGGAAGCGTTCCAAAATTACTAAATAATCGACGGCTGAAAAGAGAAGACATCAGTACAATAACCACTGGAGAAACATTACTAGGGAAGCTAATGGGTAAAAGATCAGGCCCCCTGGACCTGAGTTCTAGGACATTAAAGGAGGTAGCAACAGAGAAAATGGATGCATTTGGTAGTTTTTTTTTAGATTAGATTCCCTACAGTGTGGAAACAGGCCCTTCAGCCCAAACCAACAAGTAACCCACCCAGACCCATCTCCTTCTGACACTATGGGCAATCTAGCATGGCCAATTCACCTGCCCTGCACATCTCTGGAGGAAACCCACACAATCACGGGGAGAATGTGCAACCTCCACACAGACAGTCGCCCGAGGGCTGGAATCGAACCTGGGACCCTGGTGCTGTGAGGCAGCAGTGCTAACCACTGAGCCACCGTGCCACCCCTAAAGTCTTTCAGGGATCTTCAGATTTGGGGAAAGTCACAGAGGATTGGAAGATTGCTCCTATTTTGGGTGGTACGGTGGCTCAGTGGTTAGGACTGCTGTCTCACAGCGCCAGAGACCCGGGTTCGATTCCAGCCTCGGGCGACTGTCTGTGTGGAGTTTGCACATTCTCCCCGTGTCTGCTTGGGTTTCCTCCGGGTGCTCCGGTTTCCTCCCACAGTTCAAAGATGTGCAGGTCAGGTGAATTGGCTGTGCTAAATTACCCCATAGTGTCGGGGTGAATATTGGGTAGGGGAGTGGATCTGGGTGGGTTACTCTTCAGAGGGTCAGTGTGGACTTGCTGGGCCGAAGGGCCTGTTTCCACACTGTAGGGAATCGAATCGAATCGATTCTAAAAAGGGAGGGCGATTTCAAACAAAAAGGTAACAAAAGGCCAGGTAGTGTAACAGCTGCCATTGGGAAAACGTTAGAATCTATTACAAAAACGATGTGCGGGCAGAGTGTTTGGGAATAAATACGATGAAGCAAAGTCAGCATTAGCTTGACAAAGGAGGAATCATGCCTGTTAGAAAAGCCACTAGTTAGACCAAAGCTGGAATGCCATGTACGGTTTTGTTCCCCTGATTGAAGGGAAGATACGTTGACATTGGAGGCAGTCCAGAAACGGATCACACAGTTGATCCTGGATATGGAGAAACTGTCTGTTGAGGAGAGATTGAACAGGCCGAGCCTGTACTGATTGGAGTTTAGAAGATTGTAAGGCAGTCTTACTGAATCAGACAAGTTTCTTAGGGAGCTGAGGTAGATATGGAAAGTCGTTTCCCCTTGTGAGACAGTCTAAGACTAGAGGGCACAATCTCAGAATAAGGAGATGTCGATCTAAGATAGAGATGAGGAGGACCTTTTTCTCTCAATAGGTTTCTGAACCTTTGCAATTCTTTTCCACAAAGGGCCCTTGAGGATAAGTCATTAAAAGTGTAATCAAGGCTGAGGAGACAGACTTTTTTAGTCAGGAAGGGGTCAAGGGTTATGTGGGGAAAAGGCAGGCAAGTGGAAGTTGAGGAATATCAGGTCATCCATGATCTCATTGACTGGCAGGATAGACTGGATGGGCTGAATGGCCAACATCTGCTCTCATGTCAGAGAGTCATAGAGATGTACAGCACGGAAATGGACCCTTTGGTCTGACTCATCCATGCTGACCAGATATCCCAACCTAATCTAGTCCTGACTGCTAGCACTTGGCCCATATACCCATCCAAATGTATTTTAAATGTTGCAATTGTACCAGCCTCCACCACATCCCCTGGCAGCACATTCCATACACGTACCATGCTCTGCATGAAAAAGTTGCCCCTTACGTCCTTTTTAAATCTTTCCCCTCTCACCATAAACCTATGCCCTCTAGTTTTGGTCTCACCCACCCCAGGGAAAAGACTTTGTCTATTTATCCTATCCATGCCCCTCATAATTTTATAAACTTCTATAAGGTCACCCCTCAGCCTCCGACACACCAGGGAAAACAGCCCCACCCTGTTCAGCCTCTCCCTATAGCTCAGATCCTCCAACACTGGCAACATCCTTGTAAATCTTTTCTGAACCCTTTCAAGTTTCACAACATCTTTCCAATAGGAAGGAGACCAGAATTGCACACAATATTCCAACAGTGGCTTAACCAAAGTCCTGTACAGCCGCAACATGACCTCCCAACACCTGTACACAATATTCCGACCAATAAAGGAAAGCATGCCAAACGCCGCCTTCACTGCCATGATCTGAAGGGAGATGGGATCAAGTCCCAACTTGACAGCTAGCAGAATTGAAATTCAATTCATTCAGTTGCCATTTGTAAGCTCAATTCAGTAAAGGTGACCATGAGACTATTATCAGTTGTGGTATCGATCCATCTCATTCGCTAATGTCCTTGAGGGAAGGAAATCCACTGTCTTTACCAGGTCTGGCCTACATGTGACTCCAGACCCACAGCACTATCGCTGACTCTTAACTGTACTGAGATTACCTCAGGCACTCCATTCAGGGGCAGCTATGGGGTGAGCAACAAATACTGACCTTGTTAGTGACCAACACACCCTGTAAAAGTATAAAACAATTAAAAGAAGGATATCCCATCTTATGTTGGCACTGGGTAACAGCAGTGGACCGGGCTTGAGGGACTGAAAGGCCTTCTGCGACTTTAAAAAAAATAAATTCTCGCGTATGGGACATGCAAAATAAACTGAGGTCCCAGAGGGCACAAGCAGCAACCAATATAAATCGGGTGCCCTTCCTTGTATATTCTGACAGGAATGCTTTCCATGCAGTGCACAAACTAGGAGACACTTTACACTCGGATGTTTGGCAAATATCTGACCAGGAATTGGTGTCGCGATCAAAGTTCACCTACCAGCCTGGCGTCATGTTCTTCGTAAACACCCTGCAAAAGATGGAGAAGTGAAAGAATGATGACATGGAGACAAACAGCAGACAGCAGCTTCATTGTGACTCCTTTGATCTAAAGAGTTAATCGTGACTGCCACAATCGCTGTCTGGTCACACTCGGAGACCTTACAGCGGTGAACGCAAACAGCTCAGCATTACATTGCTTCTCAAGCATCTGAGTTCTTTGCCCTCCGAGTCTAATTACTGAGAATGTCTCGCAATTTGTAAGCAAGGCATTGTGATCCAGAGCAGATTTGTTACATATTCCAGGTCCAAGTTGGGTCACGGATCCATGCAAGAGGAAAAGTTGAGGTTGAATGGCAAACTATCCGAAGCAGCCTATGTAGCCAGATGCCTTGCAAAGGAGCCACGAAACATTGTACATTTCAGCATTAATCCTCAGGTTCAGCTCAAACACTGAAAACAAAGCGAGAAAGCAGATATTTCTTCGCTGGCACGAGCATCAGTTTTCTCCTGTGCAAACTTTAGGGAAGAAGTGGGGGAAAATTCCGACTGCGGCGCCTTCCCTCACTCTGAAAGAGTGGATCGGGAGATCATATTCTAAAGGAACTGGTGTTGTGGATTGCACAGAGCTGCATTTTCACTTTGTCTCAAATACTGTGACGCAGCAGGCCTCCTCACCAGAAGCATATGGTTTAAATGGGATCCAGACTTCAGTCCAGGCCCACACTACTGGCTTCTCTTCAAGACTTGCAGCATTACTAAACAGCACTCTCACACGCCATATCCACTGACCCACACATCACCCACACTCACACACGCCATATCCACTGACCCACACATCACCCACACTCACACACGCCATATCCACTGACTCACTCATCACCCACACTCACACACGCCATATCCACTGACAACAGCAGTGGACCGGGCTTGAGGGACTGAAAGGCCTTCTGCGACTTTAAAAAAAATAAATTCTCGCGTATGGGACATGCAAAATAAACTGAGGTCCCAGAGGGCACAAGCAGCAACCAATATAAATCGGGTGCCCTTCCTTGTATATTCTGACAGGAATGCTTTCCATGCAGTGCACAAACTAGGAGACACTTTACACTCGGATGTTTGGCAAATATCTGACCAGGAATTGGTGTCGCGATCAAAGTTCACCTACCAGCCTGGCGTCATGTTCTTCGTAAACACCCTGCAAAAGATGGAGAAGTGAAAGAATGATGACATGGAGACAAACAGCAGACAGCAGCTTCATTGTGACTCCTTTGATCTAAAGAGTTAATCGTGACTGCCACAATCGCTGTCTGGTCACACTCGGAGACCTTACAGCGGTGAACGCAAACAGCTCAGCATTACATTGCTTCTCAAGCATCTGAGTTCTTTGCCCTCCGAGTCTAATTACTGAGAATGTCTCGCAATTTGTAAGCAAGGCATTGTGATCCAGAGCAGATTTGTTACATATTCCAGGTCCAAGTTGGGTCACGGATCCATGCAAGAGGAAAAGTTGAGGTTGAATGGCAAACTATCCGAAGCAGCCTATGTAGCCAGATGCCTTGCAAAGGAGCCACGAAACATTGTACATTTCAGCATTAATCCTCAGGTTCAGCTCAAACACTGAAAACAAAGCGAGAAAGCAGATATTTCTTCGCTGGCACGAGCATCAGTTTTCTCCTGTGCAAACTTTAGGGAAGAAGTGGGGGAAAATTCCGACTGCGGCGCCTTCCCTCACTCTGAAAGAGTGGATCGGGAGATCATATTCTAAAGGAACTGGTGTTGTGGATTGCACAGAGCTGCATTTTCACTTTGTCTCAAATACTGTGACGCAGCAGGCCTCCTCACCAGAAGCATATGGTTTAAATGGGATCCAGACTTCAGTCCAGGCCCACACTACTGGCTTCTCTTCAAGACTTGCAGCATTACTAAACAGCACTCTCACACGCCATATCCACTGACCCACACATCACCCACACACTCACACGCCATATCCACTGACCCACACATCACCCACACACTCACATACGCCATATCCACTGACCCACACATCACCCACACACTCTCACACGCCATATCCACTGACACACACATCACCCACACTCACACACACCATATCCACTGACACACACATCACCCACACTCACACACACCATATCCACTGACACACACATCACCCACACTCACACACACCATATCCACTGACACACACATCACCCACACTCACACACACCATATCCACTGACACACACATCACCCACACTCACACACACCATATCCACTGACACACACATCACCCACACTCACACACACCATATCCACTGACACACACATCACCCACACTCACACACACCATATCCACTGACACACACATCACCCACACTCACACACACCATATCCACTGACACACACATCACCCACACTCACACACACCATATCCACTGACACACACATCACCCACACTCACACACACCATATCCACTGACACACACATCACCCACACTCACACACACCATATCCACTGACACACACATCACCCACACTCACACACACCATATCCACTGACACACACATCACCCACACTCACACACACCATATCCACTGACACACACATCACCCACACTCACACACACCATATCCACTGACACACACATCACCCACACTCACACACACCATATCCACTGACACACACATCACCCACACGCTCACACCCGCCATATCCACTGACCCACACATCACCCACACACTTACTAACACCATATTATAGAATCATAGAGCTGTATGGTATGGAAAAAGTTCCTATGGTCCAACTTGTCCATGCCAACCAGATATCTTAAATTAATCTACACCCAATTGCCAGCACTTGGCCCATATCCCTCTAAACCCTTCTTAGTCATATACCCATCCAAATGCCTTTTAAGTGTTGTAATTGTACCAGCCTCCACCACTTCCTCTGGCAGGTCATTCCATACACATACCACCCTCTGCGTGAAAACGTTGCCCCTCAAATCCCTTTTATATATTTCCCCTCTCACCTTAAACCAATGCCCTCCAGTTTTGGACTCCCCTACCCTGGGAACAAGACCTGGTTATTTCCCCTTTTCCATGCCCCTCATGATTTTATAAACTTCTACAAGGTCACCCCTCAGCCTCCGACGCTCCCGGGTAAAACAGCCCCAGCCTGTTCAGCCCCTCCCTACAGCTCAAACCCTCCAATCTTGGCAACATCTTTGTAAATCTGAACACTTTCAGGTTTCACATATCCTTTCTGTGGCAGGGAGAGCAGAATTGAATACTGTATTCCAAAAGTGGCCTCACCAATGTCCTGTCCAGCTGCAACTCCTACACTCAATACATTGACCAATAAAAACAATCATACCAGACACCTTCTTCACCATGCTGGCTACCTGCAACTCCATTTTTAAGGAACCTATGAACGTGCACTGCAAGGTCTCAACACTCACCAGGAATTTACCGTGACGTGTATCAGTCCTGCCCTGATTTGCCTTTCCAAATGCAGCACTTCATGTTTGTCTACATTTAAACTCCATCTGCCACTCCTCGGCCCCTCAGCTCATCTGATCAAGGTCCCATTGTACTCTTACGTAACTGTCTTCAACGGAGGCTCCACTGACCCGCACGTCATCTGAACACTCACACACTGAACCCACTGATCCTACGTAGTAATGGGTTCAAGTAATGGCCACTAATTCCTTGTCTCCTGCTCCTCCTAGCAATGGACTTTCTGGATAGTAAGGGGAACTGGATTATATTCTGGGTGCCGGTGCTTGGCCACAGAATGATGGCGCCAAAATTCTGTGGGTGCAGGGCAGTGCAGTACAAAAGGTGTGATGTCTAATTTTGCTGATTCGAAGCCCCAGCCCCTGGAGTAATGGCAGAGTAATGCGGCAGAAATCCTCTGGCTAAGATCATCCATGTCCAATCATTAGGAATATCACTGTGAAGGAAACAGAAGGCAGTGTACCCTGGGTCAATGAGACTACCTCTCAGTGTCACCAAAAGCCTTATCCTTAGTCCTTCAGCTATGTGCGACAGCTGCCACACGTCATTTAAGAATCTTCCAGCTCTGAAATCCAGTCTTCCCATCGAGCCTATGATAGCTCCTTGATAGAGCGCTCCAATTAATCATTTGCTTCATAAATTGGAAATAAATTAAAGTTATTTATGATCAGACAAATAAAATAAGGTCAACAGTATATTCTTAATGTACTTTAATCATTTCCTTCAGCGTATCAGGGAACATTTTACATTCAGCTGTTCACGTTTTTGATTTCTCACCTTCCTCTGAGACACGGCATTTGACCTCCAACCTCTTTGCTTTCTCAAATTCAGCCCAAATATCTTTGAAAGGTTTGCAGATTTCCTCCCGAGGATTCATGACATGCGCACTTGGACACAAGGGTCAAGTGGTTTAAATCCACCTCGTCCATTGTTTCGTTTATGTCAAACATTAAAACAGTCCTGTTTCTGTTAGTTTTGGGCAAGTTTTAGTTCCTGTACCAGTGTCTCGTTCATTTGCAGTGTTAGGACAGGCCACTTAGTGCCTGGTTTACTTTAGCAGCCCAATGCCCCACACTGTACTCTGGGTATATTCTATCGAGCCAAAAATGTGTTGCTGGAAAAGCGCAGCAGGTCAGGCAGCATCCAAGGAGCAGGAGAATCGACGTTTCGGGCATGAGCCCTTCTTCAGGAAAGCCCTTCTCCTGCTCCTTGGATGCTGCCTGACCTGCTGCGCTTTTCCAGCAACACATTTTCGGCTCTGATCTCCAGCATCTGCAGTCCTCACTTTCTCCTCGTATATTCTATTCGAACCAACCAGTAAACTGAGTGATAATTTTGCTTCCTTCCAAGCCACACTTTCATTGCTCGTCACTTTAATTATGATAATTGCAGCCTTTATTTACAACTG
>NC_057721.1:3572272-3584287 GCF_004010195.1 Chiloscyllium plagiosum | reverse complement strand
CAATAATAAATCAAATCAACTTCAGTGATATCAGGTGTAAGGTATAGGGTTAAAATTGTACAGAATAAAGGAACAGGTGTTGTTTCTGCAAAAGCTTACATTATAAAATTAGGCTGCGCATGCAAATACTAAACAGTGAGAAGCGAAAACAGGTAGAATTATCTGTGACTAACAGGGCAGAGCGACCGTGTAGCAGGATGTACCAGTAACAGGAGAATAGTGTGCAAGTCTCAGGAGGGATGTGGCCAACGGATGGAATTTAGTTTGGCAGGATGATCGCACGAAGACAGCAAACTACACCAGGATAGTCACATATAAGGAATGAGATAAATAAGAGTAAGGGGCGACAGGCTTAGAGTAATGGGAGAAGTAAACAGAGGTGGAGAGAAGCTGGACAAAGGCGGAGTTAAGCTAGAGCTTGTGATAGGCTATCCACTACAGCAAAAGTAACCAATGGGGTGTAAGGGGAGGACCGAGAGAAGCAGCTGAGCAGCATAAATCAGAATGTAACCCTCAGATCGGTGTGCTTACTCATTAGACACCCATTCTTGCAAGTACGTATCAATAAAATTGACTGCTTCAGAATTTGACTCGGACTGAAATTTATTAATATGTGAGTTTTGTTTCTCACATCAGGTCTTCCTGAAGAAGGGCTTATGCCCGAAACGTCGATTCTCCTGCTCCTTGGATGCTGCCTGACCTGCTGCGCTTTTCCAGCAACACATTTTTCAGCTCTGATCTCCAGCATCTGCAGTCCTCACTTTCTCCTTCACTAAGATGGCCCAGGATGACATTGGTGATGTGTAATAAATTTGATAGTATCCTAGACAGAAGGGAATGGAGTTTGTCAAATGCAGTGTGTGATTGGAATGCTATAAGCATGTCTACATACAATCCTACTTCCTTATCGAAGAAGTGCTTTCTATTACTTCAGTCGCCTTGAGGTTTCCCCACATGCAGGAAGACGTATGAAGCTCAATATTGGAATAACCCAGTGCACTCAAGCTTTACTATAAACCACTGTAGTAGTAGTGAGATAGTCACACACCCTTCAAACTATGAAGAGAAACCACAGCAACCACCAGCCACAGCTAGAAAAAAGCCCATTTACGTCATTTCAAACCAAGAGACAACATGATTCAGAGGGATTGGTGTTGGGTCCACTTTTGTTTGTCATTTCTATCAATGGTTTCGATGAGAATATGGAAGTTATGGTTTGTAAGTTTGTAGATGACACCAACATTGGCAGCAGAGTGGTCAGTTTCATTATTTCAGAGGAACAGAAACAGGAAGAGGCCATTTGGCCCATCGAGCCTGCTCTGTCAGTCATTATGATCGTGGCTGATCTATCCATCATCTCAGCTCCTCCTACCTGCATCATCCCCTAACCCTTCATTGCCCTACCATGTAAAAGCCCATCCAGCTGTCTCTGGGATATATTTAATGAAGCTGCCTCCCCAGCTTCCTTAAGCAGACAATTCCATAGATTCACTACTCTCTGGGAAAAGCAGTTCCTCCTCATCTCTGTCCAAAATCTACTTCCCGTAATCTTGAGGCCATGTCCCCTCGTCCTAGTCTCACCCACCACCAGAAACAACCTGCCTGCCTCTATTCTACCTATCCCTTACATAATTTTATAGGTTTCTATAAGATCGCCTTTCATTGTTCTAAATTCTAGCGAGTGAAGTCCCAGGGGCTCAACCTCACCTCATCGGGTACCCCCCTCATCTCTGGAACCAACCTGGTGCACCTCCTCTGCACCACCTCCAAACCCAGTATATCCTTCCGCAGGTAAGGAGACCAGAACTGAGCCCAATACTCCAGGTTCAGCTTCACCAACCTTGTACCATCACAGCAGAACCACCCTGCTCTTAAATTCAATTCCTCCAGCAAGGAAAGCCAATATTCCAATTGCCTTCCTGATTATCTGCTGCACCTACAAATCAAATTAGAGCGATTCATGTAGTGAAGAAGTTTACCTAGGATTCCAAGGAGATCTTGATCCATTGGGTCAGTGGACTGAGGAGTGGCAGATGGAGTTTTGTTTGGATAAATGCGAGGTGTTACATTTTGGTAAAACAAACCGAAGCAGGACTATAAATTAAAAGTAGGGTCATGTGCAGTGCTGTAGAACAGAGTGACCTAGGGACTCAGGTACTTGATTCTTTGACATTTGCATCAGATGGTCGAGAAGGCTTTCAGAAAGCTTGCGTTCATTCTCAGACCTTTAATTATAAAAATTGGGACGTCGTGTTGAGGTTGTGCAGGATGCTGGTGAGGCCTCTTCTGGAGCATTGTGTGCAGTTCTGGCCGTCTTGTCATAGGAAGGATATTATCAAGCTAAACAGGGTTCAGAAGAGATTTACCAGGATTTGGGCAGGAATTGAGGGTTTGAGTGATAAGGAGAGGCTGGGTAGACTGGGACTTTTTCACTAAAACATAGGAGGTTGAGGTGTGATTTGATAAATTTATAGGATCACAAAGGTTATCGATAAGGTGAATGACAGGTGTCTTTTCCCCTAGGATGGGCACGTTCAAGACTCGGGGCCATATTTTTAAGGTGAGAGGAGAAAGATTTTAAAAAGACATGAAGGGCAACGTTTATTACACGGATAATTGTTCGGGAGGAAGTGGTAGATGCAGGTACAGTTGCAACGTTTAGAAGAAATTTAGATACGTGTGTGAATAGAAATGTTTGGAAGGATACGGACCAAGTGCAGGCAGGTGGAACTAGTTTAGTTTGGGAACATGGTTGACATGGGCTGGTTGGACCGAAGGGTCTGTTTCTATGCTCTCTGACTCTATGAGATAGACAGGCAGCACTCAGACAGCACAATTCTGATGTTGGGGGCCTTTGGGTTCACATGGAACATTTGTAGTTCAAGAAGAATACAGAAATCTGGACTGTTGGCTTTGGTGCCTCAGATACTATGGGAGAGACTATGGCCTAGTGGTATTGTCACTAGACTGTTAATCGAGACACCCAGATAGTGTTCTAGGTTCAATTACTACCATGGCAGGTAATGGAATTTGAGTTCAACAAAAAAAAATCCCAAATTAAGAGTCTAATGATGACCCTGAGTCCATTTTGTTAGCCCTAATGAAGGGCCCTGGCCTAAACCGTTGACTTTCCTGCTCCTCCGATACTGTCTGACCTGCTGTGCTTTTCCAGCTCCACATTGTATTGACTCTGGACTTCCAGCAACTACAGTCCGTACTATCTCCAAGTCAGGAAAAAAAAACATCTGGTTCACTAATGTCCTTCAGGGATGGAAACTGGTCTAGGCCTACATGTGGATCCAGACACACAGCCATGTGGTTGAATCTTAACTGCCCCCTGGGTAGTTAGGGATGGGTAATAAATGTTGTCCTAACCAGCAATGTCCACATCCCTTGTCAGGATAAAAAAAAATCATTTACTGATGATGAGGGAGGGGGCCATTGCAAAAAGCTAGCATCCAAGTTCAGTGAGTAATATATCAAAGAAGAAAAGTAGGGACATTTTGCAAAAACTACAGAAGGCACTAATGACCTGATGACAGTCATATTACAACAGTTTTGGGCCTATCACTGAGGAAATATTTACTGGCATTGGACGTAGCCCAGAGGAATTTTACTAAAATATGGAGGGACTGTCTTTTAAGAGATGTTGAGTAGATTGGGCGCGTACTTGTTCGAGTTCAGAAGATTGAGAGATGCACTTATTGAAACTTGATTGGGCGGCATGGTGGCTCAGTGGTTAGCACTGCTGCCTCACATCACCAAGGTCCCAGGTTCAATTCCAGCCTCGGGTGACTGACTGTGTGGAGTTTGCACATTCTCCCCGTGTCTGTGTGGGTTTCCTCCGGGTGCTCCGAGTTCCTCCCACAGTCCAAAGATGTGCAGGTCAGGTGAATTGGTCACACTAAATTGCCCGTAGCGTTAGGTACATTAGTCAGAGGGAAATGGTGTCTGGGTCATTTACTGTTGGGAGGGTCGGTGTGGACTTGTTGGGCGGAAGGGACTGTTTCCACACTGTAGGGAATCTAATTGTGTGGAGAAATTGTTTCCCCTTTGCCTTGGACTGGAGGGCGCAATCTCAGAGTCAGGGGTCACACATTGAAGACAGAGATGAGGAGGATATTTTTCCCTCAGAAGGGAAGTGAATCCATGGAATTTCTTCCTGCACAGGGCTGGAGGGGTTGGAGTGTTAAATATATTCAAGGCGGGGATAGACTGGTTTTCAATCACAAAGGGGATCAAGGGTTATGTGGCAAAGCCAGGAAAGTGGAGTCAAAGATTATTAGATCAACGATGATTTTGTTGAGTAGTGGAGAAGATGGCTAACTTTGTTCCTACCTGTTATAATCTTACAGTTGCATATCTAAAGTGGCTGATGACAAAAGAGAGGCTGTATTTTCAGTAATGTAGATGGAAGCATAAAATAAAATGGAAATATCAATTGATTAAGTAAAGGGGTAAAACTAGCATACGCATTTGAATGTCAGTAAATGTTTGGTTGTCCATTGTGAACATAAAACAACAGAATTATTCAGAGATCAAAACATGGGTGGGAATAGATGTTCTTTACGATGTAACAAGTAGAAGGGAACGTGTCCTTCTGAAAACATTGCAGAAGACATTGCCGGAAGTTATAAGAAAGGGGAACATCTAAAGTATCCTGCTCACTGTCTTGTCACATCCTCAGAGGGATAGTGCATTAAGTAACAGCTGACCAAATGTGGCCTTTGCTTCTGATTGCTGTTTCAAAACAAAGAGAAGAGAAGCAACACGCCAGCGTTGTTCTCCAAGGGGAGATTTTGGGACGAACTGTCATCGAAGTGTCTATCTCACCTCAGGCAGAAGCCTCCCTCCTCTCGGCCACACTGTCACTCAGACTATCAGCATGCCGCACTCTCAATGACCCCCATGCCAACTTTACCTCCTCATTGCTGTTGATGGAGATTCGAGGAGGAGAATGAGAGTTGACACTTCACTGTGGTGTACAGTTGAGGTCCTATTGTTTTGGGTGATAATATTAAACTCTCACAGGTCATCATAAAAGATCGCAAAACGCTCATTTGAAAATGTGAAGGGGAGCATCTCCAATATCAAACCCCTCATTGACAGATCAACTCTCACTTACCACAGAGCAGGCTGTGAGGAGCTGGTGCTGTTCAAAATGACTGCCATGTTTTGAACACTTCAGCACTTTTCAAAGGTTTAAAAGGTTCGAAAGCATTTTGCATAACAAAAGATTGGAAAAAGTGCTATATAAGTGCAAGTCACTTTTTTTATTAATTTCTCCCAGCAACACAACAGACATGAGAGCCTTCCTGAAGAAGGGCCTGTGCCCGAAACGTCGAATCTCCTGTTCCCTGGATGCTGCCTGACCTGCTGTGCTGTTCCAGCAATAAAGTTTCAACTTTGATCTCCAGCATCTGCAGACCTCACTTTCTCCATGAGAGCCTGGGGCCCTGTCTACATTGGCACCAACTTTGAACAACACTCTATCCTCAGGAGCTGTATCTCCCTTTCCACTGTCTGGGCCCTGTCTCCCTGTCCACCGTCTGGGCCTTTTTTCCCTAACTACTGTCTGGGTCCTGTCTCCATTCCCACTGTCTGGGCCCTGTCTCCCTTTCCACTGTCTGGGCCCTGTCTCCCTTTCTATCGTCTGGGCCTTGTCTCCCTGTCCACCGTCTGGACCTTTTTTCCCTAACTACTGTCAGGGCCCTGTCTCCATTCCCACTGTCTGGTCCATGTCTCCATTCCCACTGTCTGGGCTCTGTTTCCCTATTCCACTATCTGGGCCTTGTCTCCCTTTAAACCGTCTGGGCCTTGTTTCCCTAACCACTGTCTGGTCCATGTCTCCATTCCCACTGTCTGGGCCCTGTCTCCATTCCCACTATCTGGTCCATGTCTTTATTCACACTGTCTGGGCCGTGTTTCCATTCCCACTGTCTGGGCCCTGTCTCCATTCCCACTGACTGGGCCCTGTCTCCATTCCCACTGACTGGTTCATGTCTCCATTCCCATTGTCTTGGCCCTAGTCTCCATTCCCACTGTCTGGGCCCTGTCTGCATTCCCACTGTCTGGACCCTAGTCTCCATTCCCACTGTCTGGTCCATTCTCATTGTCTGGTCCATGTCTCCATTCCCACTGACTGGGCCCTGTCTCCATTCCCACAGACTGGGCCCTGTCTCCATTCCCACTGCCTTCTCCATGTCTCCATTCCCACTGTCTGGACCTTGTCTCAATTTCCACTGTCTGGGCCTTGTACTCATTTCCATGATCTGTGCCCTGTCCCCATTCCTACTTCTGGGCCCTGTCTCCATTCCCACTGACTGGGCCCTGTCTCCATTCCCACTGTCTAGTGCATGTCTCCATTCCCACTGCCTTCTCCATGTCTCCATTCCCACTGTCTGGACCTTGTCTCAATTTCCACTGTCTGGGCCTTGTACTCATTTCCATGATCTGCGCCCTGTCCCCATTCCCACTTCTGGGCCCTGTCTCGAATTCCCACTGACTGAGGCTATCTTCCAATCCCACTGTCTGGACCTTGTCTCAGTTTCCACTGTCTGGGCCTTGTACTCATTTCCATGGTCTGGGCCCTGTCTCCATTCCCACTGTCTGGGCCCTGTGCCCATTCCCACTGCCTGGGCCCTGTCTCAAATTCCCACTGACTGAGCCTGTCTTCAATCCCACTGTCTGGACCTTGTCTCAATTTCCACTGTCTGGGCCTTCTACTCATTTCCATGGCCTGGGCCTTGTCTCCATTCCCACTGTCTAGGCCTTGTGTCTATTCTCACTGTCTAGGACTTGTCTCCATTCCCACTGACTGGGACCAGTTTCCTTTCCCACTGTCTGCTCCATGTCTCCTTTCCTACTGTCTGGGACCTGTCTCCATTCCCACTGACTGGGCCCTGTCTCCATTCCCACTGACTGGTCCATGTCTCCATTCCACTGTTCGGGCCCTAGTCTCCATTCCCACTGTTTGGGCCCTGTCTGCATTCCCACTGTCTGGGCCCTGTCTCCATTCCCACTGACTGGTTCATGTCTCCATTCGCACTGACTGGTCCATGTCTCCATTCCCACTGACTGGTCCATGTCTCCATTCCCACTGTTCGGGCCCTAGTCTCCATTCCCACTGTTTGGGCCCTGTCTGCATTCCCACTGTCTGGGCCCTGTCTCCATTCGCACTGACTGGGCACTGTCACCATTCCCGCTGTCTGGTCTATGTCTCCATTCCCACTGACTGGGCCCAGTCTCCATTCCCACTGACTGGTCCATGTCTCCATTCCCACTGACTGGTTCATGTCTCCATTCCCACTGACTGGTTCATGTCTCCATTCCCATTGTCTTGGCCCTAGTCTCCATTCCCACTGTCTGGGCCCTGTCTCCATTCCCACTGACTGGGCCCTCTCTCCATTCACACTGTCTGGTCCATGTCTCCATTCACACAGCCTTCTCCATGTCTCCATTCCCACTGTCTGGGCCTTGTCTGCATTCCCACTGTCTGGGCCCTGTCTCCATTCCCACTGTCTGGACCCTGTCTCGTATTCCCACTGACTGAGCCTGTCTTCAATCCCACTGTCTGGACCTTGTCTCAATTTCCACTGTCTGGGCCTTGTACTCATTTCCATGGTCTGCGCCCTGTCCCCATTCCCACTGTCTGGACCCTGTCTCGTATTCCCACTGACTGAGCCTGTCTTCAATCCCACTGTCTGGACCTTGTCTCAATTTCCACTGTCTGGACCTTGTACTCATTTCCATGGTCTGGGCCCTGTTTCCATTCCCACTGACTGGTCCATGTCTCCATTCCCACTGACTGGGCCCTGACTCCATTCCCACTGACTGGTCCATGTCTCCAATCACTCTGTACGGCTCTAGTCTCCATTCCCACTGTCTGGGCCCTGACTGCATTCCCACTGTCTTGGCCCTAGTCTCCATTCCCACTGTCTGGATCATGTCTCCATTCCCACTGACTGGGCCCTGTCTGCATTCCCACTGTCTGGTCTATGTCTCAATTTCCACTGTCTGGAGCTTGTACTCATTTCCATGGTCTGGGCCCAGTCTCCATTCCCACTGTCTGGGCCCTGTCTCCATTCCCACTGTCTGGATCATGTCTCCATTCCCACTGATTTGGCCCCGTCACCATTCCCACTGACTGGTCCATGTCTCCATTCCCACTGACTGGGCCATGTCTCCATTCCCACTGACTGGTCCATGTCTCCATTCCCACTGTCTGCTCCATGTCTCCTTTCCCACTGTCTGGTCCATGTCTCCATTCCCACTGTCTGCTCCATGTCTCCTTTCCTACTGTCTGGTCCATGTCTCTATTCCCACTGTCTGGGCCCTGTCTCCAATCACACTGTTTGGGCCCTGTCTCCATTCCCACTATCTGGTCCATGTCTTTATTCACACTGTCTGGGCCCTGTTTCCATTCCCACTGACTGGGCCCTGTCTCCATTCCCACTGACTGGTCCATGTCTCCATTCCCACTGTCTGCTCCATGTCTCCTTTCCTACTGTCTGGTCCATGTCTCCATTCCCAGTGACTGGGCCCTGTCCCCAATCACACTGTCTGGTCCATGTCTCCATTCCCAGTGACTGGGCCCTGTCCCCAATCACACTGTCTGGTCCATGTCTCCATTCCCAGTGACTGGGCCCTGTCCCCAATCACACTGTCTGGTCCATGTCTCCATTCCCAGTGACTGGGCCCTGTCCCCAATCACACTGTCTGGTCCATGTCTCCATTCCCAGTGACTGGGCCCTGTCCCCAATCACACTGTCTGGTCCATGTCTCCATTCCCAGTGACTGGGCCCTGTCCCCAATCACACTGTCTGGTCCATGTCTCCATTCCCAGTGACTGGGCCCTGTCCCCAATCACACTGTCTGGTCCATGTCTCCATTCCCACTGTCTGCTCCATGTCTCCATTCACACTGTCTAGGCCTTGTCTGCATTCCCACTGTCTGGACCCTGTCTCTAATTCCCACTGACTGAGCCTGTCTTCAATCCCACTGTCTGGACCTTGTCTCAAATTCCACTGTCTGGGCCTTGTACTCATTTCCATGGTCTGCGCCCTGTCCCCATTCCCACTGTCTGGGCCTTGTCTCGAAATCCCACTGACTGAGGCTGTCTTCAATCCCACTGTCTGGACCTTGTCTCAATTTCCACTGTCTGGGCCTTGTACTCATTTCCATGGTCTGGGCCCTGTCTCCATTCCCTCTGTCTGGTCCATGTCTCCATTCCCAGTGACTGGGCCCTGTCCCCAATCACACTGTCAGGTCCATGTCTCCTTTCCTACTGTCTGGGTCCTGTTTCCATTCCCACTGACTGGTCCACGTCTCCATTCCCACTGTCTGCTCCATGTCTCCTTTCCTACTGTCTGGTCCATGTCTCCATTCCCACTGACTGGTCTATGTCTCCATTCCCACTGACTGGGCCCTGTATCCATTCCCACCGTCTGGTCTATGTCTCCATTCCCACTGACCGGTCCTGTCTCCATTCCCATTGTCCGGGCCCTAGTCTCCATTCCCACTGTCTGGTCTATATCTCCATTCCCACTGACTGGTCCATGTCTCCATTCCCACTGTCCGATCCATGTCTCCTTTCATACTGTCTGGTGAATGTCTCCATTCCCACTGTCTGGGCCCTGTTTCCATTCCCACTGACTGGTCCATGTCTCCATTCCAACTGTCCGGGCCCTAGTCTCCATTCCCACTGACTGGGCGCTGTCTGCATTCCCACTGTCTGGGCCCTAGTCTCCATTCCCACTGTCTGGGCCCTGTCCCCATTCCCACTGTCTGCTCCATGTCTCCTTTCCTACTGTCTGGGTCATGTCTTCATTCCCACTGTCTGGTTCATGTCTCCATTTCCACTGACTGGGCCCTGTCACCATTCCCACTGTCTGGTCCATGTCTCCATTCCCACTGTCTGGTTCATGTCTCCACTCCCACTGACTGGGCCCTGTCACCATTCCCACTGACTGCTCCATGTCTCCATTTCCACTGTCCAGGCCTTAGTCTCCATTCCCACTGTCTGGTTCATGTCTCTATTCCCACTGACTGGGCCCTGTCACCATTCCCAGTGACTGCTCCATGTCTCCATTCCAACTGTCTAGGCCCTCGCCTCCATTCCCACTGTCTGGTCCATGTCTCCATTCCCACTGACTGGTCCCTGTCTCCATTCCCACTGACTGGTCCCTGTCTCCCTTCCCACTGTCCAGGCCCTAGTCTCCATTCCCACTGTCTGGGCCCTGTCTACATTCCCACTGTCTGGACCCAAGTCTCCATTCCCACTGTCTGGTTCATGTGTCCATTCCCACTGACTGGGCCCTGTCACCATTCCCATTGTCTGGTCCATGTCTCCATTCCCACTGTCTGGACCCTAGTCTCCATTCCCACTGTCTGGTTCATGTCTCCATTCCCACTGTCTGGACCCTAGTCTCCATTCCCAATGTCTGGTCCATGTCTCCATTCCCACTGTCTGCTCCATGTCTCCATTCTCACTGACTGGGCCCTGTCTCCATTCCCACTGACTGGGCCCTGTCTCCATTCCCACTGACTGGGCCCTGTCTCCATTCACACTGTCTGGTCCATGTCTCCATTCCCACAGCATTCTCCATGTCTCCATTCCCACTGTCTGGGCCTTGTCTGCATTCCCACTGTCTGGGCCCTGTCTCCATTCCCACTGTCTGGACCCTGTCTCGAATTCCCACTGACTGGGCCTTGTACTCATTTCCATGGTCTGTGCCCTGTCCCCATTCCCACTGTCTGGGCCCTGTCTCGAATTCCCACTGACTGCGCCTGTCTTCAATCCCACTGTCTGGACCTTGTCTCAATTTCCACTGTCTGGACCTTGTATTCATTTCCATGGTCTGAGCCCTGTTTCCATTCCCACTGACTGGTCCATGTCTCCATTCCCACTGACTGTGCCCTGTCTCCATTCCCACTGACTGGTCCATGTCTCCAATCACTCTGTCCGGCCCTAGTCTCCATTCCCACTGTCTGGGCCCTGACTGCATTCCCACTCTCTTGGCCCTAGTCTCCATTCCCACTGTCTGGATCATGTCGCCATTCCCACTGACTGGTCCCTGTCACCATTCCCACTGTCTGGTCCATGTCTCCATTCCCACTGACTGGGCCCTGTCTCGAATTCCCACTGACTGCGCCTGTCTTCAATCTCACTGTCTGGACCTTGTCTCAATGTCCACTGTCTGGGCCTTGGACCCATTTCCATGGTCTTGGCCTTGTCTCCAATTCCACTGTCTGGGGTTTGTCTCTATTCTCACTGTCTAGGACATGTCTCCATTCCCACTGACTGGGACTAGTCTCCATTCCCACTGAATGGGCCCTGTCTCCAATCAGTGGTGCTGGAAGAGCACAGCAACTCAGGCAGCATCCGAGGACAGGCAAAATCGACGTTTCGGGCAAAAGCCCTTCATCAGGAATAAAGGCAGTGAGCCTGAAGCATGGAGAGATAAGCTAGAGGAGGGTGGGGGTGGGGTTAGAGTAGCATAGAGTACAATAGGTCAGTGGGGAAGGAGATGAAGGTGATAGGTCAGGGAGGAGAGGGTGGAGTGGATAGGTGGAAAACGAGCTGGGCAGGTCGGACAAGTCCGGACAGGTCAGGGATCGAGTTGCTGGAGGTTAGAAGCTAGGATGAGGTGGGGGAAGGGGAAATGAGGAAACTGTTAAAATCCACATTGATGCCCTGGGGTTGAAGTGTTCCGAGGCAGAAGATGAGGCGTTCTTCCTCCAGGCATCTGGTGGTGAGGGAGCGGCGGTGAAGGAGGCCCAGCACCTCCATATTCTCGGCAGAGTGGGAGGGGGAGTTGAAATGTTGAGCCACGGGGCGATTTGGTTGATTGGTGCGGGTGTCTCGGAGATGTTCCCTAAAGCGCTCTGCTAGGAGGCGCCCAGTCCCCCCAATGTAGAGGAGACCGCATCGGGAGCAAAGGATACAATAAATGATATTAGTGGATGTGCAAGTAAAACTTGATGGATGTGGAAGACTCCTTTAGGGCCTTGGAT
>NC_057721.1:3554583-3570781 GCF_004010195.1 Chiloscyllium plagiosum | reverse complement strand
ATTCCCACTGACTGGGCCCTGTCTCCATTCCCACTGTCTGCTCCATGTCTCCATTCCCACTGTCTGCTCCATGTCTCCATTCCCACTGTCTGGTCTATGTCTCCATTCCCACTGACTGGGCCCTGTCTGCATTCCGACTGTCTGGGCCCTGTCTCCATTCCCAGTGTCTGGATCATGTCTCCATTACCACTGACTGGGCCCTGTCACCATTCCCACTGTCTGGTCTATGTCTCCATTCCCACTGTCTGGTCTATGTCTCCATTCCCACTGACTGGTCCATGTCTCCATTCCCACTGACTGGTCCATGTCTCCATTCACACTGTCTGGTCTATGTCTCCATTCCCACTGACTGGTCCATGTCTCCATTCACACTGTCTGCTCCATGTCTCCTTTCCTACTGTCTGGTCCATGTCATCATTCCCACTGTCCGGGCCCTCGTCTCCAATCACACTGTCTGGTCAATGTCTCCATTCCCAGTGTCTGCTCCATGTTTCCTTTCCAACTGTCAGGGCCCTGTTTCCATTCCCACTGACTGGCCCCTGTCTCCATTCCCACTGATTGGGCTCTGTCACCATTCCCACTGACTGGGCCCTGTCACCATTCGCACTGTCTGGTCTATGTCTCCATTCCCACTGTCTGGTCTATGTCTCCATTCCCACTGACTGGTGCATGTCTCCATTCCCACTGTCCGGGCCCTGGTCTCCATTCCCACTGTCTGGGCCCAGTCTGCATTCCCACTGTCTAGGCCCTCGTCTTCATTCCCACTGTCTGGGCCCTGTCTCCATTCCCACTGTCTGGTTCATGTCTCCATTCCCACTGACTGGGCCCTGTCACCATTCCCACTGACTGCTCCATGTCTCCATTCCAACTGTCTAGGCCCACGTGGCCATTCACACTGTCTGGTCCATGTCTCCATTTCCACTGACTGGTCCCTGTCTCCATTCCCACTGACTAGTCCATGTCTCCATTCCCACTGTCCAGGCCCTAGTCTCCATTCCCACTGTCTGGGCCCTGTCTCCATTCCCATTGTCTGGTCCATGTTACCATTCCCACTGTCTGGACACTAGTCTCCATTCCCACTGTCTGGTTCATGTCTCCATTCCCACTGACTGGGCCCTGTCACCATTCCCACTGTCTGGTCCATGTCCCCATTCCCACTGACTGGGCCCTGTCTCGAATTCCCACTGACTGCGCCTGTCTTCAATCTCACTGTCTGGACCTTGTCTCAATGTCCACTGTCTGGGCCTTGTACCCATTTCCATGGTCTTGGCCTTGCCTCCAATTCCACTGTCTGGGGTTTGTCTCTATTCTCACTGTCTCGGACATGTCTCCATTCCCACTGACTGGGACTAGTCTCCATTCCCACAGACTGGACCCTGTCTCCAATCACACTGTCTGGTCCATGTCTCCCTTCCTACTGTCTGCTCCATGTCTCCTTTCCTACTGTCTGCTCCATGTCTCCATTCCCACTGTCTGGGCCCTGCCTCCATTCCCACTGACTGGTCCATGTCTCGATTCCCACTGTCCAGGCCCTAGTGTCCATTCCCACTGACTGGGCCCTGTCACCATTCCCACTGTCTGGTATATGTCTCCATTCCCACTGACTGGGCCCTGTCTCCAATCACACTGTCTGGTCCATGTCTCCATTCCCACTGTCTGCTCCATGTCTCCTTTCCTACTGTCTGGTCCATGTCTCCTTTCCCACTGTCTGAGCCCTGTCTCCATTCCCACTGACTGGGCCCTGTCTCCATTCCCACTGTCTGAGCCCTGTCTCCATTCCCACTGACTGGGCCCTGTCTCCATTCCCACTGACTGGTCTATGTCTCGATTCCATTCCACTGTCTGGGGTTTGTCTCTATTCTCACTGTCTCAGACACGTCTCCATTCCCACTGACTGGGACTAGTCTCCATTCCCACTGACTGGGCCCTGTCTCGATTCCTACTGTCCAGGCCCTAGTCTCCATTCCCACTGACTGGGCCCTGTCACCATTCCCACTGACTGGTCCATGTCTCCATTCCCACTGTCTGGGCACTAGTCTCCATTCCCACTGTACGGACCCTGTCACCATTCCCACTGACTGCTCCATGTCTCCATTCCCACTGTCTAGGCCCTCGTCTCCATTCCCACTGTCTGGGCCCTGTCTCCATTCCCACTGTCGGGTCCATGTCTCCATTCCCACTGACTTCTCCCTGTCTCCATTCCCACTGACTGATCCATGTCTCCATTCCTACTGTCCAGGCCCTAGTCTCCATTCCCACTGTCTGGGCCCTGTCTACATTCCCACTGTCTGGACCCGAGTCTCCATTCCCACTGTCTGGTTCACGTCTCCATTCCCATTGACTGGGCACTGTCACCATTCCCACTGTCTGGTCCATGTCTCCATTCCCACTGACTGGGCCCTGTCTCCATTCCCACTGACTGGGCCCTGTCTCGAATTCTCACTGACTGCGCCTGACTTCAATCTCACTGACTGGACCTTGTCTCAATTTCCACTGTCTGGGCCTTGTACCCATTTCCATGCTCTTGGCCTTGTCTCCAATTCCACTGTCTGGGGTTTGTCTCTATTCTCACTGTCTCAGACACGTCTCCATTCCCACTGACTGGGACTAGTCTCCATTCCCACTGACTGGGCCCTGTCTCCAATCACACTGTCTGGTCCATGTCTCCATTCCCACTGTCTGGGCCCTGTTTCCATTCCCACTGACTGGGCCCTGTCTCCATTCCCACTGACTAGGCCCTGTCTCCATTCCCACTGACTGGTCCATGTCTCCATTCCCACTGTCCGGGCCCTAGTCTCCATTCCCACTGACTGGGCCCTGTCTGCATTCCCACTGTCTGGGCCCTAGTCTCCATTCCTACTGTCTGGGCCCAGTCTCCATTCCCACTGTCTGGTTCATGTCTCCATTCCCACTGACTGGGCACTGTCACCATTCCCACTGTTTGGTCCATGTCTCCATTCCCACTGACTGGGTCCTGTCTCGAATTCCCACTGACTGCGCCTGTCTTCAATCTCACTGTCTGGACCTTGTCTCAATTTCCACTGTCTGGGCCTTGTACCCATTTCCATGGTCTTGGCCTTGTCTCCAATTCCACTGTCTGGGGTTTGTCTCCATTCCCACTGTCTGGGCCCCGTCTCCATTCCCACTGACTGGGCACTGTCTTCATTCCCACTGTTTGGGCCTTGTCTCCATTCCCACTGACTGGGCCTTGTCTCCACTCCCTCTGTCTGGGCCTTGTCTCCATTCCCATTGACTGGGCCCTAGTCTCCATTCCCACTGACTGGGCCTTGACTCATTCCCACTGTCTGGGCCAGTCTCCATTCCCACTGTCTGGGCCCAGTCTCCAGTTCCACTGTCTAGGCCTTGTCGCCATTCCCACTGTCTGGGCCTTGTTTCCCTATCCACTGTCTGGACCTTGTCTCCAATTCCCACTGACCGGGCCCTGTCTCCATTTCCATTGTCTGGGCCTTATCTCCATTCTCCCAGTCTGGACCTTGACTCATTCCCACTATCTGGGCCCTGTTTCCATTCCCACTGTCTGGGCCCAGTCTCCATTCTCACTGTCTACGACTTGTCCTATTTTCACTGTCTGGACCTTGTCCCCATTCCTACTGTCTGGGTCTTGTTTCCCTATCCACTGTCTGGGCCTTGCCTCCAATTCTGACTGTCTGGGCCCTGTCTCTATTCCCACTGACTGGGCCTTGTCCCCATTCCCACTGACTGGGCCTAGTCTCCATTCCCACTGTCTGGGCCTTGACTCATTCCCACTGTCTGGGCCCAGTCTCCATTCGCACTGTCTGGCCCTGTCCCTATTTCCACTATCTGGGCCCTGTCTCTGTTTCCACTGTCTGGGCCCTGTCTCCATTCTCACTGTCTGGGCCCTGTCTCCATTCTCACTGTCTGGGCCTTGTCTCCATTCCTACTGTCCGGGCCTTGTTTCCCTATCCACTGACTGGGGCTTGTCCCCATTTCGACTGTCTGGACCTTGTCTCCATTCCCACTGCCTAGACCCTGTCACCAATTCCCACTGTGTGGGCCTTGTCCCCATTCCCACTGTCTGGACCTCGTCCCCATTCTCACTGTCTGGCCCCGTCTCCATTTCCACTGTTTGGCACTTGTCCCCATTTCCACTGTCTGGCCCCTGTCTCCAATTCCCACTGTCTGGGCCTTGTCCCCATTCCCATTATCTGGGCCTTGTTTCCCTATCCACTGTCTGGGCCTTGTCTCCAATTCCTACTGTCTGGGCCCTGTCTCCATTCCCACTGACTGGGCCCTGTCTCCATTCCCACTGTCTGGGCCTTGTCTCCAATTCCTACTGTCTTGGCCTTGTCTCCATTCCCACTGACTGGGCCTTGTCTCCATTCCCACTGTCTTGGCCTTGTCTCCATTCCCACTGACTGGGCCTTGACTCATTCCCACTGTCTGGGCCCAGTCTCCATTCTGACTGTCTACGACTTGTCCCATTTCCAATGTCTGGATCTTGTCCCCATTCCCACTGCCTGGCCCCTGTCTCCAATTTCCACTGTACTGGGCCCTGTCTCCATTCCCACTGCCTGAACCTTGTCTCCATTCTCACTGTCTGGGCCTTGTTCCCATTCCCATTGACTGGCTCCTGTTTCCATTCCCACTGTGTGGGCCTTGTCCCCATTTCCACTGTCTGGGCCTTGTCCCCATTCCTACTGTCTAGGCCTTGTTTCCCTATCCACTGTCTGGGCCTTGTCTCCAATTCCCACTGACTGGGCCCTGTTTCCAATTCCCACTGTTTGGGCCTTGTCTCCATTCTCACTGCCTGCGCCTTGCCACATTCCCACTGTCTGGATCTTGTTCCCATTCCCACTGCCTGGCCCCTGTCTCCAATTCCCACTGACTGGGCCCTGTCTCCTTTCCCACTGTCTGGGTCCAGACCACATTTCCACTGTCTGGGCCTTGTCCCCATTCCCACTGTCTGTTCCCTGTCTCCAATTCCCACTGTCTGGGTCCAGACCCCATTTCCACTGTTTGGGCCCTTTCTCCAATTCTCACTGTCTGGGCCTTGTTCCCATTCCCACTGTTTGGGCCCTTTCTCCAATTCTCACTGTCTGGGCCTTGTTCCCATTTCCACTGTCTGGGCCTTGTTTCTTTATCCACTGTCTGGGACTTGTTCCCATTCCCACTGTCTGGGCCCTGTCTCCAATTCTCACTGTCTGGGCCTTGTTCCCATTCCCACTGCCTGGGTCTTGTTTCCTTATCCACTGTCTGGGCCTTGTCTCCAATTCCCACTGTCTGGGCCTTGTTCCCATTCCCACTGCCTGGGTCTTGTTTCCTTATCCACTGTCTGGGCCTTGTCTCCAATTCCCACTGTCTGGGCCTTGTTCCCATTCCCACTGCCTGGGTCTTGTTTCCTTATTAACTGTCTGGGCCTTGTCTCCAATTCCCACTGTCTGGGCCTTGTTCCCATTCCCACTGTCTGGGCCTTGTCTCCAATTCCCACTGTCTGGGCCTTGTCCCCATTCCCACTGTCTGGGCCTTGTTTCCCTATCCACTGTCTGGGCCTTGTCTCCAATTCCCACTGACTGGGCCCTGTCTCCATTCTCACTGTCTGGGCCTTGGCCCATTCTCACTGTTTGGGCCCTGTCTTCATTCCCTCTGTCTGGGTCTTGTCTCCATTCTCACTGTCTGGGACTTGTCTGTCTGGGACCTGTCTCTATTCCCTCTGTCTGGGTCTTGTCTCCATTCTCACTGTCTGGGCCCTGTCTCCATTCCTACTGTCTGGGCACAGTCTCCATTCTCACTGTCTGGGACTTGTCTCCATTCCCACTGACTGGGCCTTGTCTCTGTTTTCACTGTCTGGGCCTTCCCCCATTCCCACTGTCTGGGACTTGTCTCCATTCCCACTGTCTGGGCCCTGTCTCCATTCCCAATGTCTGGGCCCTGTCTCCATGCCCACTGTCTGGGCCTTGTCCCCATTCCCACTGTCTGGGCCCTGTCTCTACTCCTCTGTCTGGGCCCTGTCTCCACTCCCACTGACTGGGCCCTGCCTCCATACCCACTGTCTGGGCCTTGTCCCCGTTCCCATTGTCTGGACCCTGTCTCCATTTCCACTCTCTGGGCCTTGTCTCCATTTCCACTGTCTGGTCCATGTCTCAATTTCCATTGACTAGGCCCTATCTCCATTCCCACTGTTTATATTAGATTAGATTAGATTCCCTCCAGTGTGGAAACAGGCCCTTCAGCCCAACAAGTCCACACCGATCCTCCGAAGACTAACCCACCCAGAACCATTTCACTCTGACTAATGTACCAAAGACTATGGGCAATTTAGCATGGCCAATTCACCCGACCTGCACATCTTTGGGCTATGGAAGGATACTGAAGCACCTGGAGGAAACCCACACAGACACGGGAAGAATGTGCAAACTCCACACAGACAGTCACCCAAGGCTGTCTGGAAATTGTCTTCATTCCAACTGAGCGGGCCCTGTCTCCATTCCCATTGTCTGGTCCATGTCTCCATTCCTACTGACTGGGCCCTGTCTCCATTTCCACTGTCTGGTTCATGTCTCAATTTCCACTGACTGGCCCGGTCTTCATTTCCACTGTCTGGGCCCTGTCTCCATTCTTACTGTCTAGACCCTGCCTCTATTCCCACTGTCTGGGCCCTGTCTCTGTTCCTACTGTCTGGGCCCTGTCTCTATTCCTACTGTCTGAGCCCTGTCCCTATTCCCACTGTCTGGGTCTTGTCCCCATTCCCACTGTCTAGACCTTGTTCCTATTCCCACTGTCTGGATCCTGTCTCAATTCCCACTGTCTGGATCCTGTCTCAATTCCCAGAGTTGTACTCTGATTCCATTTCCAGAGTCTGGGCCCTGTCTCCATTCCCACTGTCTCGCCCTGCCCTAAGCCCACTGTCTTTGCCCTGTCCCTATTCCATCTGTCTGGGCCCTGTCTAAATTCCCACTGCCTAGGCCCAGTCCCTATTCCATCTGTCTTGGCCCTGTCCCTATTCGCACTGTATGGGCCCTGTCCCTATTTCGTCTGTCTGGGTCCTGTCTAAATTCCCACTGCCTAGGCCCAGTCCCTATTCCATCTGTCTGGGCCCAGTCCCTATTCCATCTGTCTGGGCCCAGTCCCTATTCCATCTGTCTTGGCCCTGTCCCTATTCCATCTGTCTTGGCCCTGTCCCTATTCGCACTGTATGGGCCCTGTCCCTATTTCGTCTGTCTGGGCCCTGTCTAAATTCCCACTGCCTAGGCCCAGTCCCTATTCCATCTGTATGGGCCCTGTCCCTATTCCATCTGTCTGGGCCCAGTCCCTATTCCATCTGTCTTGGCCCTGTCCCTATTCGCACTGTATGGGCCCAGTCCCTATTCCATTTGTCTGGGCCCTGTCCCTATTCGCACTGTATGGGCCCTGTCCCTATTCGCACTGTATGGGCCCAGTCCCTATTCCATTTGTCTGGGCCCTGTACCTATTCGCACTGTATGGGCCCTGTCCCTATTCCCACTGTATGGGCCCTGTCCCTATTCCATCTGTCTGGGCCCTGTCCCTATTCCATCTGTCTGGGCCCTGTCCCTATTCCATCTGTCTTGGCCCTGTCCCTATTCTGTCTGTCTGGGCCCTGTCCCTATTCGCACTGTATGGGCCCTGTCCCTATTTGCACTGTATGGGCAGTGTCCCTATTCCATCTGTCCGGGCCCTGTCCCTATTCCATCTGTCTTGGCCCTGTCCCTATTTTGTCTGTCTGGGCCCTGTTGCCATTCCCATTGTCTGAGCCTGTGCCCATTCCCACTATTTGGGCCCTGTCTCCATTTCCACCGACCTGGGCCCTGTCCCTATTCCATCTCTCTTGGCCCTGTCTCTATTCTTTCCAGCTGTGCCCTGTCCCCATTCCCACAGACCTGGATTCCTGAGCCTATTCTTTCGCCATGAGGCCTTGTTGTGATGTATCCCTGTACTACATTCTAGATTTTGTACCATTCCACTTTCCATTAAAGTTTTGGCTGCTCAGATCCTGCAGTGTTTCTCCCTTGGTTCTACTAGCCGATGTAATATGTTTGCCTGGAGGCCGAGGGCAATACAGGACATGTGTTTATGCTTGGTATTGCTTAAACAGAACCTGACTGAATGGATTACTCTGTGGCTGAGACTGGGGGCTCTGAAATATGGTAATGGATTCCTCCGTGTGTCACACCCAGTTGAGCAAAGCAACAAAGGTCACACTGAAAGAAGCTGTCACTGCACACTCTGTGTGTGACCCCGAAGTTCTGAAATGTCTTGATTTTTCTCTCGACGTTCTCTCCCTTGCTGATAATTGGGCAACTTCGAAACATGAAGAGTTAACCCTTTGTTTCTAGAACAGTGGACATTTTTTTCCAAATGTTTTTACATTGGACAACTTCTATCGCCTCACAGATGACCAAACTCTCTGGAATTAGTATTCCCGGGAGCGGGCACTCAGTCACAGTTCCACGGACATCAGTCATCATCTGCTACTTGCCCCACCTTCCTCCATGGCCATTGGTCCGGTCAGCGGTCCAAGCGGACAACCAGGTTCCTGACCATGTGAACGTTAGCAACATCAACGCATCTAATGCGCTGGAGCTCAGACCCGCTGAGGCTCGTCAGAAAGGCCCATTGCTGTTTAGTCCAGACGGGTTTGCCTCTTGCGAGAATTCAGAAGAATGGGAGGGAATCTCATTGAAGCGGAGCTCGACAAGCCTGGATGCTCAGCCCCTGTTCAGTGGGAGAGGTCTGGAACCAGAAGACCACAATCTCTGAAGGAAGGGTATTTAAGGCCGCAAGGAGGAGTGCTCTTTTCACACAGTGGGTTGGAAATCTCCACTTCAGAGGAGGCTCAGTCACTGAGCATGCTTGTGTTAGCGATTGGTAGATCAATGTCAGTTTGGCTGTAATCTGGTTGAATCTGAAGGGGCAAACGATCTCCTCCTGTTTCTGATTGCCTGAGAACAGTTGGACCGACTTGCTTGCAGATTGATTTTGGTTTTCATCCCCTTGTGTCTGAGTGATTCAGTCTCACCAAGCCATGGTTTGGTACTTGTTGATGACAAGGAGCAGAGTCTGCCCTGCTGTTCCATCAGGACCCGACAATCCTCAGCTCCACCTTCCCACCTCTTCCCCTGACTCCCTTCCTGATTGGAAATTTATCTCTCTCTCTCTCTCTCAGCCTGGCCTGCCAGTAACAGGATTAGGTTTTATTGTGACGCGGACTCAAGCACAGGGACGCAGTAGTAATAAAGACACCATTCACTAGGCCATCTTAGGGTCAAAGGTACCTGGATACAAAATCTGGAGAGGAAAGTAGAAAAATAAAGACATAGGTTAAAAGTCCAACACTGCAGTCCTTCATAAGTGCTTATCCATCAGTCTGGGTCTGATCCCTTCCACCCCAGTGCTGTGGGATCCCTTCCACCTGTCACTGACAGGAAGCAGCCAGCCAGACATGGAGAGATGATGGCCTAGTGATATTATCGCTGGCCTGTCAATCCAGAGACCCAGGTAATGTTCAGTACCAGTCTGGAATTAAGAGGCTAACGATGACCGTGAATCCATCGCCAATTTTTGGAAAAACCCATCTGCTTCACTAATGTCCTTCAGGGAGGGAAATTGCCATCCCGACCTGGTCTGGCTGACATGTGACTCCATACCCACAGCAATGTGACTGACTCTTAACTGCCCTCGGGGACGGGTAATAAATGTCGGCCTGGCCGACGATGCCCTCATCCCGTGAATGAATCTTCAAAAATAGCCTCAGGTTCCTTCGTCACGCTACCAAACCCAGTTGTAATTCTTCGGCGCCATCTTGCGTCTACCGTCAACAATCGCCAACCCTGGCATTGCTGAAGCCGTCGTGTCCCGCACCGCGCACTGGGCTGGTTTACTTCTCTGGTTGTTAACCTTGCCTCATGCCAGCAGCTGGGCACATGCTGGTAAATCTCCTTCAATGCCAACTTGTGGAGTCTCTGCCCTGACAGGAGCTTCCCAAACAGTGTTGCTAACCCTCTCATATGGGAGATAACACCTATCACATTGGGACTTCTGGGACAGCAAATGGGGTTATACCAAAGAACAATGGCTTATAACAGCACAGGAAACAGGCCCTTCGGCCCTACAAGCCTATGCTGATCATAATGCCCTAACTAAACTAGAAAAAACAAGCCCTCTGCCCTTATTCTGTCCATATCCCTCTATTCTCTCCCTATTCATGTAACCATCCAGGTGCTTCTTAAATGTCGCCAATGTGCCTCCTCCCACCACCTCCTCTGGCAGTGTGGTCCAGGATCCAACCACTCTCTCTGTGAAAAACGTCCCTCACACACCTCCCTTCAACATTCCCCCTCTCACCATGAACTTGTGCCCCCTTGTAAGTGAAACTTCAACCCTGGGAAAAAGCCTCTGACTATCCACCCTGTACATGCCTCTCATAATTTTGCAGGCCTCGATCAGGTCTCTTCTCAGCCGCCATCTTTCCAGTGAAAACAATCCTAGTCTTTTTAACCTTTCCTCACAGCCAATGCCCTCGAGACCAGGCAACATCCTGGTGAACCCTTTCCTCACTCTTTCCAAAGTTTCCGCATCCTTCTGGTAATATGGTGACCAAAACTGCACACAATACTCCGAATGGGGCCTAACAAGGGTTTTATATCACTGCAACATGGTTTGCCTACTCTTGTACTCCATGCCCAGGCCGATGAAGGCGAGCATGCCTTCTTAATCACCTTGGTCACCTGTGTTGCCCTTTTAGGGAGCTGTGGGCCTGCATCCCACATCCATCTGTACGTTAATGTTCCTAAGGGTTCTGCCATTTACAGTATAATTCACACCTCAATTCGATCCTCCAAAATGCATCACCTCACACTAATCTGGATTAAGCTCCATCTGCCATTTCTGCCCCCAAGTCGCCAATCTATCAATATCCTTTCACAATTGCCGGCACTATCAGCAACTCCACCAATCCCTGTGTGGGTTAGTGGTGAGCAGTTCCAGCCAGGCTTGGCTGAACCATGAAAGCCCCACTGTCTGTTCATGAGCCTTACTTTCTGCAATTGCACGGACACAGTGGGAGAACAGTCTCTGTTTTCACTTGAAACAGTTGTTTGCAGAGTTCCCCTTTTATCTCCTACCACTCGGAGAATCCTGCGGAGATTCCTGGTGAACATTTCTTTTCTGCACTACATTGGGGATTAAGCCAGTGGAGGACTCAGCCAAGTGAACTTATATCTTTGGGTTGTGTTAACCATTCTTCCTGCCTACTCTTTCTGTCTTGGAGCTGCCAATGCAACTTGTAAAGAGGGTTAAAGTTACACAGCACTGGTCTTTTGCTGCTGTAAATCGGGGGGTTGCAGGAGCCTTATTGTCCATGTTAGTTTGTGTCTTTTGTGTTTTTGTTTTGGCATCCAAGCGCCCTTTAATGTTTTTGTATTTGTGCATTGGCTGTAAGGGAGTTCAACCGAATGACTGAGCTTTATTGGTGACTGAGCACTACGAGGCTATGAGGAACTGCTCTGGCAAGAGTGAGTGACAAGGCAGGAACTGTCTGGCACCACAGGAGTGTGACAGCACGCTGTATTGTGAATGAATGGCCCAGGCTTTGTGGGAGTAATGATTGCAGAACTGCACACACGGCCTTAAATGCGGAAGTCTGAGAATGGCTCTTTGCTTCTCCAGACAGTATGCTGTTGAAAAACCGTTCACCTCCAAACCACAATGAATGAGAAATCTTTGAACTTATGAGAAAGTCCACTTATCCTTGCAAATAAACAAAATGTAACCTTGTATTTAATATTGCGCTGAGTTTCCAGCTATCTCTAAGCAGCCACTCTAACCTCGAAAGAATCATTTGTTGACTATAAAATTCCTCCATCTAAGAAATTCTACTTTGTCTTTGATTTGATATTTTTAGATGCATTCTTGATGTGTGTGCCAATCACTTATTTCATGACCTTCTGGAAGTGATGGGATTTGGTGTCTTTTTGCTTTCTGATGCGCTGTCTGGGAGGATTCGTTTGGCTACCTACCCCACGGTGGTCGTTGACCATAAAACTGAGACTTCTGTTCAAAACAAAATTATCTTCAATAACTAGGGGTGGATTGTAGTGATGGTCAGGGAGTAGAGATATGGTCTTCTGGTGGGATCTTTTAATTCCCCTTAGACTAAGATTTCTGTCTGGCCTGACATTGTCAGTGTGCAGAGTACTAATACTAAAGGACTGCGCTCAAAGCTGATGCATTATGGCTGTAAATGACTGCTTAATTATCAACATGTACCCAACATGCCAAAGTCTCGGGACCAGGAACCATTGGGAAGAACCAACATCCCAGGGAATGAAGCATGAATCTGTTGCCCATCAAGAACTGAGTGGTTTACTAGGTCAATGCTGAGGGCAGTTAAGCCTGGAGCCTGGAGTCACGTTTAAGCTAGACCAAGTTAGGTTTGGGCATGGTGGTTCAGTGGTTAGCACTGCTGCCTCACAGCACCAGGGTCCTAGGTTCAATTCCAATCTTGGTTGACTATCTGTGTGGAGTTTGCACATTCTCCCTGTGTCTGTGTGTGTTTCCTCACGCAGTCCAGATCACATTTGGGGAATTGTGTTCGGCTCTGGGCACCTTATTTAAAGAAGGGTTTGATTTGATTTCACTTATTTGCTGTGATGTGTATTTTGTTACAAGATTACCATGGAGTCTGTGTGGAGTTCGCACATTCTCCCCGTGTCTGCGTGGGCTTCCTCCGGGTGCTCCAGTCTCCTCCCACAGTCCAAAGTTGTGCAGGTTAGGTGAATTGGCCGTGCTAAATTGCCCAACGTGTTCAGGGATTAGTCAAGGGAAACGCAGAGTGATAATAGAGGTATGGGTCTGCATGGGCTACTACTCGGAGGGTCGGTGTGGACTTGTTGGGCTGAATGGCCTGTTTCCACGCTGTAAGATTTCTAATTCTAATTCCACTGTCAGTTTTCCTGCGTTCGGCCTTGCTTGAATATTTGGTTTCCAAGTTATTTTTGCCCATCATCACCCTCCCTCAAAAGAAAAGGGGAACTCTTTCATTTGTAATTTTCTGTTCTGTCTCAGCTTCAGGAAAGTATTTCTGAAGTGGCTTTCATTACTGCTGAGTGAGAGTGTGGGCAAAGAATGGTTTCCACTGCAAATGCGAGGCAATGGGCTGCACGAAACACAGTGAGGGTGGAAGAACAATGGGAGGCTGTAAACACACTGTAGAGATTTGATGTGGAGATACCGGGGTTGGACTGGGGTGGACAAAATTAAAAATCACACAACACCAGGTTACAGTCCAACAGGTTTAATTGGAAGCACTAGCTTTCGGAGCGACGCTCCTTCATCAGGTAGCTTTAGATGAGGATTGTAAGACACAGAAATATTTTTCTATAAATTCTATGTCTTATAATCCTCTTCCACCTGATGAAGGAGTGGCGCTCCGAAAGCTAGTGCTTCCAATTAAACCCGTTAGACTATAACCTGGTGTTGTGTGATTTTGAACTCTGTCGAAATTTGGACATTGTAATGATCCTGGGATTACGGGAGTTGGGAAATATGTAATAAACTTTCCACTTTCCTCTGTGTCAGACAGTAGTGGTTCCTCAATTGTGAATGACTAATGGATAATGTTTTGACTGTAACAGTTACAGTAGAAACAACATTACTGGACTAAGAATGAGAGATCAAATTCAACATTCATGTGATGGCTATCTCAAAGAGCCCACTGCCAATAATTTCTCCCGACACCCAATCATTGTAGTCGGTGAGAAACAAGTAACAGTGTTGGGTTGGAATTATCCTCCCCATAGCGATGTTCCACTCCAGTCCTCTAACATACAGTCATACAGTTATACAGCACGGAAACAGGCCCTTCAGCCCAATCTGTCCATACTGATCAGATATCCGAAACTGATCTAGTCCTGTTTGCCAGCATTTGACCTATATTCCTCCAAACCTTCCCATTCATGTACCCAGCCAGATGCCTTTTAAATGCTGTAATTGTCCACAGCTCCTCACAGCTCCAGCCACCCTAAGGCACTGCACAGACAATTTGCACATGCCATTATCCCCTAAATCTCAAATGAGGTGAATGATGAGTTCATCTGTTTGTGCTGCTGTTGGTTGGGGATAAATATTGACCTGGATACTGCTATTCCTGCTCCTTTTCTATCCACTTCACCAGGCAGCAGAATTATTGACTCCTCATCTTCAAGACGCCTCATCTCAAACAATGCCCTCGCACACTCAGGGGAACGTAAGGTGCCAGCCTAGTCCCAGAGTGGGACTTGAAGCCATGACCTCGGATATAGAGACATGACAAGGAGGAAACCTGCTGTCCTGATCTAGTCTGGCCTACATGTGACTCCAGACTCACAGCAATGGGGTTGGCTCTTAACTGCCCTCTGAACTAACCGAGTAAGTCGCTCAGTTCTTGATGGACAACAGAGTCATGCTCCGTTCCCTGGTATGTTGGTTCTTTCTGGTGCCAAGTCAGTGCCTCCCTTTGCCCAGTCATTAGGCAGAGGCAGATATGGCCCTCATGAGGACACATTGCATCCTATTATAGGTAAAGACCAGGGTCTTCCATCAGAATCAATGTGAGAGCTAGTACAGGGAGAATGGTCCCTCACACCCCTGGGAGAACCCAGGATCATTCCTGTGGCTTGTCGAGACCAATTACCATCTCCGCCATGACAGGCTCAAGAAGACAGTGGTATTGACACTGGACTGGTCATCCAGAGGGATGCAGGTTCAAATCCCGTCATGGTAACTGTAGAAATTAAATTTGATGGACAAGGCCTTGGAATTGAAACATGTCTTAGTATCAGAGGCCATGAACTTATCGTTGATTGTCTATCATTTCTCAAGAATGAGGCTTGGGCTATTTTCTAAACAGTGAGAAAATTCATAAAGCCAAAGCACAAAGGGATCTGGCAGTGCTAGTCGAGGATTCTCTAAAGGTTGACTTGCAGGTTTAGTCCATGGTTAAGAAAGCAAATGTAATGTTGTCATTTATCTCAAGAGGTTGGAAGTAGTGAAGTAAAAGTAGTGAGGTGCTACTGAGACTTCATTAAGTTCTAGTTAGACCCGACTTAGAATACAAGATAATGAATGGCTTAGAAAGGGTGGATGCTGGGAATTTGTTTCCGTCAGGCAGGGAGACTAGAATTAGAGGGGGTCAATTTAGAATGGAAATGAGGAGACATTTCTTCAGCTAGAGAGTGGTGGGCCTGTGGAATCCATTGCCATGGTGCGCAGTGGAGGCCGGGATGTTAAATGTCTTCAAGATAGAGATTGATAAGTTCTTGATCTCGCAAGGTATTAAGGGATATGAGGAGAGCATGGTTAAGTGGAGTTGAAATGCCCATCAGCCATGATTGAATGGCAGAGTGGACTCGATGGGCTGAATGGCCTTACTTCCACTCTTATGGTTTTATGATTGTGAAATCCCATTGGACTCCTCAGTCTGCTTTCAGGAAGGAAAACTGCGGTCCCTACTTCGCCTGGCCTTTGAAATGGTCTGGAAACCATTCAGTTGTACAAATTATCCCATGAAAATGTACGTAAGAGTTATACAGTACGGAAACAGATCCTTCGGACCAACCAGTCCATGGCCGAACATAATCCCAAAATAAACTCATCCCACCTGCTTGCTCCTGGCCCATACCCTTCCAACCCTTTCCTATTCACGTACTTATCCAAATGTCTTTTAAATGTGTAACTGTGCCCACATCCACCACTTCCTCAGGAAGCTAATCCCACACAGGAACCACCTTCTGTGTCAAACCTTTCATATCTTTTTTCAGATCTCTCTCCTCTCACCTTAAAAATGTGCCCCCTCCTCTTGAAGTCCCCTAACCTAGGAAAAAAACACTTCCTGTTATTTCGGTCTGTACCCCTCATGATTTTATAAATCTTTATAAGGTCACCTCTCAGTCTCCTACGCTCCAGTGAAAAAGGTCCCAATCTATCCAGCCTTTCTTTTATAACTCAAACCTTCCATACCTGGCAACATCCTGGTAAATCTGAACCTTCTCTAGCGTAATAATATCCGTCCTGTTGCAAGGTGAGCAGAACTCGACATTAGCCATGAGGCTGATGCAGCGACCACCCCCACACTGATTGATGATGTCACTTCTGCCCCCATCATGGCCACTCCCACAGCCACTTCCGCCCCTCACATCATCGCTGATGCCACACGCTCAGTGAC
>NC_057721.1:3534745-3551756 GCF_004010195.1 Chiloscyllium plagiosum | reverse complement strand
CCCCCACCCTCCTCTAGCTTATCTCTCCACGCTTCAGGCTCTCTGCCTTTATTCCTGATGAAGGGCTTTTGCCCGAAACGTCAATTTCGCTGCTCCTCGGATGCTGCCTGACCTGCTGTGCTCTTCCAGCACCACTGATCCAGAATCTGGTTTCCAGCAACTGCAGTCATTGTTTTTACCTCTTAGAACTCGACACAGAAGAGGCCTCACCAATGTTTTTAAAAAGGGAGGGAAGGGAAAGATGCATGCTGGGACTCTGGGTTCCACTATTTCTCCCTGTTTGGTGACACTATGCCATTAAAGGATGTGTTCTACCCTGTTTCCCTTATCACAATGGAGCTGAAAACTCTCCTTCACACAGGCAGTAAGTAATCAGTTTTGAATTTGTGTGTGTTTTTTAAAAGTAAGACAAAAGAATCATGAGTGAGTGGGGTTCAGATTTACACAGACACGTGGAAAGGCTTTAGTTTTGCTTTCAGTTAGTACAGTGGTTAGTTGCTGGAACTGAAGGCTTGAGTTCTCTGCTGCTAAGGGGAAGCCTTAGACAGAGAGAGAATTCTTAAAAACAAAACGTGTGGATTGTTTCTCTCGATATTTCTTTCTACTGGACTGGAGAGAGACAGCCCATGAGAACGATAACGGTGCTACTGAATTGCCTTAGCCAAAGGTGTGTTTATAGATGCTGCTGATATTGCAGCAGTTACTAATTAATGATTAAATAATGCCTTATCTTGTTCAGTATTTTAATAGAGTAAAGTTACACCAAGTTTTGTTTTTATTGTCTTTTAACTGTATTGTAAGAATAAGCTATATTTTGATTAAAGCTCAGTAGTGAACCAATTGGAAAACAACATCATACACTTGCCTTTTTTAAAAAAAATGTACAAGCAAGAGTCTGGACTATCGCCAAATATACATTGGAGGAGTCAAGTCTGTCCATAATATGTTACAATTCCTGTCCTGTCCTGGGTTGGGCAGGACAGTAAGGCAGCATTCCTTTTGGAAATGTATTGTTCATGATTCACCATGCAATGGCAATATGCCATCCGCCCAGCGATTCTCTGTTTTCTCCAGGAAGTGAAGATGAATATTATTGGGAGGCAAAGGCCTAGAGGTATCATTGGTAGTCTATTAATCTGGTGCCCCAGAGAATATTCCGGGGAATGAGGTCCAAATCCTACCATGGTAGGTGGTGGAATTTCAATTCAATAAAAATCTGAAATTAAGAATGTCATGATGACCATGAAACTGTTGTCAGTTCTTGGTACTTTAGGGAAGGAAATCTGCTCTCCTCACTTGGTCTGGTCTGCATGTGACTCCAGGAGAAACTCAGTCGATTCTTAACTGCTTTCTGGGATCGGCAATAAATGCTGGTGCAGCCAGAGACCCCCATGTCACATGATTGAGTTAAAAAACACATTGTTGGTATTGCTGTGTGTGAGACAGGAGGGTAATCTCATAGACGTGGAGGGAAAATACAGAGACCCATCAGCCATATTCTAACTGAATTGGGGTGGCCAGGTGGCTCAGTGGTTAGCATTGCTGCCTCACAATGCCAGGGACCCAGGGTTCGATCTCACCCTCAGATAACTGTCTGTGTGGAGTCTGCACATTCTCCCCGTGTCTGTGCTGGTTTCCTGCAGGTGTTCCGGTTTCCTCCCACAGCCCAAAGCTGTGCAGGTTCGCTAAATTGCCCACAGTGTCCAGGGATGTGCAGGCTAGGCGGGTTACCCATGGGAAATGCAGGGCTATAGGGTCTGGGGGGTCTGTGTGGACCCGATGAGCTGAATGGCCTGTTTCCACACTGTAGGCACACAGAGTCCTGATCATCACAACCCTGACCACATTTACATGCGGCTTTACTGAAACACAGAGGCCTCCCTTTAGCATCTTAAGGAAGGGTCCATTTTTATAGTGGGACGTGTCAAGAATCATTAAAGTGCACATACAGAAAGATCCCATCACCCTTGAGATCTTTAATCAAGGCGACTGAGGCTGAATTTCCTATTCAGCTCACTTGTAGCCTTACTGAAACTGGATGAGCTCAGCAGAAATATTAATCATCAGTTGGAATCATTTCAAAGAGGTTTGCTAGGAGGGACTTGACACCGTCGAGGACAAAGCAGCCCACTTGATTGGCACCACACCTACAAACACCAACTCCCGCCACAGTTCACCAAAGGTCCTAAGACAGCACCTTCCAAACCCACGACCACTTCCACCTGGAAGGACAATGGTAGCTGGTACTTGGGAACACCGCCAGCTGCAAGCTCCCCTCCAAGCCACTCACCACCCTGACTTGGAAATATGACACCATTCCTTCACTGTCGCTGGGTCAAAATCCCGGAATTCCCTCCCTACCGGCACTGTGGGTCAACCCACAGGGAGTGGACTGCAGTGGTTCAAGCGGGCAACTGTCCAGGACAAGTAGGGATGGGCCAGCAATGCCCCCAAGTCCCACAAATAACCTTTTAAAAATCTTAGGCATAATAACACTATCAAACAGTATCTGATCAAACAGCACAGATCATGGGGCAATGTTTGACGGCCTGTTTGTTGTGATGTTCCTAGCCCGAAAGCAGTAAATCACTCATGTGCTGTATTAACACAAGCCAAGAGATATAATTTAATGTTAATTGTTCATTTCCGAAGAAGTGCTGCGGGACGACCTAACAGAGGTTTATAAAGCCACGAGGAGCGTAGATAGGGTAAACAGACAAAGTCTTTTCCCTGGGGCGAGGGAGTCCAGAATTAGAGGGCATAGGTTTAGGGTGAGAGGGGAAAGATATGAAAGGGACCTAAGGGACAACATTTTCACACAGTGGGTGGTACGTGTATGGAATGAGCTGCCAGAGGATGTGGTGGAGGCTGGTACAATTACAATATTTAAAAGGCATCTGGATGCGTATATGAATATGAAGGGGTTTAGAGAGTATGGGCTCAGTGTTGGCAAAGGGGGCTAGACTGGTCCGCATGGACGACTTGGACTGAAGGGTCTGTTTCCATGCTGTACATCTCTATGACCCTATGACTCTAAGTGGAATTGAAACAAGAGCTCTCTCTCTCTCTCTACAGATGCTCCCAGACCTGCTGAGTTTCCCCAGCTTCCTCTCTGCTCACTTCAGTTAAGATTAAACTGGCATTAAAAAGTTCAAACTGATTGAACTTTGAACAATTCAAGAAATGATTTCATCTCTCGTCTCTGCCGCATCTACTGACCTGGGACAGAAATTGAAGCAAGAGTTACCTTTCCCTCCTTCTTTAGCAGTTTCAACTTGTCCACGGGGGTGGTAGAGAAATGTGGGGCTTGTCAGCTCACTGAGCTGTGGGAGATGCTGTTCAGGAGGGGAAAGATTAAAAGGGAACCCGAGGGGCAAGATTTTTACACAGAGGGTTGTGCGTGTATAGAATGAGCTGCCAGTGGAAGTGGTGGAGGCTGGTACAATTACAACATTTAAAAGGCTTCTGGACAAATCCATGGAAAGGAAAGGTTGAGAAGGATATGGGCTGAGTGCAGGGAAATGGGGTTAGCTTGGACAGACATTTTAGTCTGCGTGGACCAGTTTGGGCTAAAGGGTCTGTCTCTGTGCTGTCGGACTGTAAGACTCTGTGTGTGGCTTGAAGGAGAACTAGCAGAAGTTTGACACTTTCATTAAGTAATATATATGTTGCCTCACTGATGGTAGCCAGGCAGCCGTCAGAAATTCCTGAAAATTCACATCCTCCCTAAAGTAAGGCACCCGCAATTAGCCGCAACACTCAAGTGAGCTCTCTACTCAGATTTACCACAACTTCTGATGAAGAGACATATTAGATTTGAAATGTGAATTCTGTTTGGCAAATGCTGCCAGACCTGCTGATATGCTACAGTGTTCTCCATTTTATTCTCATATTTCCAGCATCCGCAATATCTTGCTTTTACTTATCATAAAATGTTCAGATAGGGACACAGCAGCATGATTAAACGAACGATGTATATGCTCTGCACAGTGTATACGGCACTTTTAGACAATTAGTCTGCTTTTGTGTCATTTCAGTACGGAAGTAGACTCTCTCCATTCATAAGCCTTGAGGTCACTTCCTCCTTCACTCCAACCTGTAATATTGGCACAGCTCTCACAACTATATTTGTATTTATAGTATTTGCGATAAGTGGTCATTTACATCATTGTTACTGCTTCCTCCTGGAACTCCTCTGCTGCCTTCCTATGTTTGGACTGCTCTTTCCTCAGACCATTGGACGATGGATGGTGTGGAGCTGTCCTTATATGACAAATACCATTCAACTTCAGGAAATATTCAAAATCCCTGCTGGTAAACGATGGCCTGTTATCTGTGACTAACACTTCGGGGAGTCTGTGTATTGCTAAAATGTGCACAGTTTTCCTGTTGTTGTCCCTGTGTTTGACAAATGAGCCCAAACTACTTTGAGTGGGCATCTACAATGAGTAAGAACACTGACCTTTAGAGTCAACGTATAACTGAGTCCAGGGTTTACTAAGCCATTCCCACAAGTGTGGGGCAGCTGCTGGTGGTAATGTTTGTCCTTGTTGGCACTCTGGACACTGCCCCACCTTTGTGGCTATCCAATCCTGGCCACCAGACATAACTTCTGGCCAACATTTTCACTGTGGAAGCCCGTGGATGACCCTGGTGGAGTCCAGCCAATATCTGGTGGTGACCTTTGTTTGGGATAATCACTCCTGCTCCCCATAATATTATGTTGTCCTCTACTGTGATCTGCTCTCTCCGGGTGCAATAAAGGTTTCTATTCTGGTTGTGACGGCACTTTGGTTTCCCCCATCCCCTCCAGTGTTGCTTGGACTGGATCTTGCTGAGTCCAAATTCCGATATTGTCAGCTGTGGCCGGAAATGTGTCGAGAAAATTGAAAATCATTCCGGATTCTTCTGGTGGCGGTACCAGACGGCCTATCTACCAGCGGGAGGCAGCTCAATGCGTCCACATTTGCTTCTTGGCTTCCTGAAAGGTGTTCCAACTTGCAATTGTACGCATTTAGTATTCGAGCCCACTGCTTGCTTTGGTGAAAGAGTAAGTAGTTAGCCCTGCAATTATCTTTAACCCACACCATATGCAAGAAGAGCTGAGATTCGGTGACATCTAACAAAATAACCACTTCAATCGCCAGACTAGGATGAGAAATGGAGATCTGGGGTGAAAACACTCCCTGAGGATATGGGATGAGACAAACTATTTCAGAGTCCTCGGATAGTCAGGGTTCTCTCGTTTGATCTATGTGGAGACATAACTTTGAACGGAACACACTGGTCAGAGGGACAGCAGTGTACCCTTCCCCAAGAGGCACAAACATGATGACTTCCTGTTCTAATGAAGCAGAGGCGGACATTAACGGTCATGTGATGCCAGAGCGATGATGCTGGGAGGTATCGAATGTATTTTGAGAACAATTATTGCACTGATCTACAAAAATAAAAAGAGTGCTGCTTTCAAGAGGACTGAAAACAGGAAGGCTTGTTCTATTGAAGGGGGAACTGAATTGCCCATTGAATTCGGCTGGAATCAGTGGTTGTTCTGTTTTCATTTAAGTGGGACATTTGTGAGTTTGAACATCACCCCAGGACTTCAGTGTTATACTGACAATCTAATTCCTTATTAAGGGAGTATTGTCGTTTAGGATGAATTGTTAAATCAAAGACTCAACCAGTTGGAAACCAATAATCCTATAGTATAATTTAGAAGCACAGCAAGTTTATTTAATGTCTTGACCAATATTCCTCCCTCAACCAGTAGCAGTTCACCTGTTATTTGTCTAATTCCCTAATTTTTAGGATCATGCTAATTCAATATTATTTTGGTGGGTGTGGAACATCTGCTGTGATGCCTTTTCTTTAGCCATTGTGCTCAGGAAGGTGTTGTGCTGGTCTGTCAAAGAGAGATGGTGTGGTCAACTTCCCATCCATAGACAGCAGTGTTCCAGCTCACTTTAGGCTTCAGGCCTGGTTCTGAGAGCGAGCTGGAGGGCCGCTCCCATCCTCCAGTTCAGATGATGCACACTGTACTCCTGGACCGAGTGAAGGTAAAAGGAGTGTTCCTAGTAGACCCTCATTCAATGCAGCCTCCTTGTATGATCCATTTCTCCTTTACCTCCCTCTGGCGGCACTATGTCCCATTGCATTCCATTCCATCTGCTCATCATTTACAACGATAGCTGTTTGAACTGAACTGGTTGTGAATAGTCACGGCCTGGCTCTCCACCTCCATCAATAGTCCCTGCATCACCTTTGACCTACTCGAAACGATCCATCACAGACTGAGTCGACATCAATCAGCAACAAGGTGATCCTTTTCCATCTTGACGGCGTGGGGCTGTTGCTGGGTTAAATTTAGATATCATTCTGAGAGCCAAAGGGGGATTTCAAGGATTCTACCAAAGACACATTGGAAGCAAATCAAAAACATAAGGAAAGGAGATCCTGAGCCATAACTTGTCCAAGACTCAATCCTCTGTGGCTCCTAGTCCTGTTTGCTACCGAGACTTCTGAGCACAGATGGAGTCAGCAGTAAGTCCTTCCAAACAACTCAGATATTGACCCTGATTACCTCCACCGTTCAGGAGGGATAGTTTGATTATGACCAACTCAGAGACAGTAGACTAGGTAAAGCTGTTCCCTCCCACACGGGACATTCGGCCTCTGATCTTCCGGTGAACATCCCCTAAGGCAGACTTCGGGGTACACAATAACACAGAGTCTCTGAGCAGGGACTGAGAGCCAGGTCCTGTACCACAGAATGGCCTTAACTGGGATCTTGGGTTCATGTTGCACCACACTTGACATTCTCACACAAACACTCACACACACTCTCTCACACAAACACACTCACACAGACCCTCTCTCATATATACACACTCTCTCATACATACACCCACTCACTCACACTCTCTCAGATGCATAGACGCCCTCACACTCGCACACTCTCTCTCAAACACACACACTCTCTCTCGCACACACACTCTCTCCCTCGCACACACATACTCTCACTCTCCATCTCTTTCACACACACACATATGCACACTTTCTCCCTTCTCTCTCTCCCCCTCACACACACACAATCTCTCCTCCTCACATACACACACTCTCCCTCACACACACACACGTCAATGGAGTGAATTTGCATTTGCAGATACATTTTATTTTGTTCAAAAAGCATACAATCTGCAGACAATCAGTCAATCTGACATTTTATTAACTCCTGCTTTAGAAATAAAGCCAGTCTGACTCCAGGTGAAGGCACAAGCAAGACCTCACACCTAAAATACGCTGTCTGACCAGAGGTACCACCTCCTTTATTTTGACAACACCTTAAATTATCTCGAGGCAGTTATTGGAAAGAAGGTCTGGGATTTGCACATTAATCCATTGAGACCTGCACCTCCATTCTAACCGATTAAAGATTTAAGCACCGTCTTATTTGTGTTCAATTTGTTTGCATGAGTTATATGACCCTTTGATCTTTTCCTTGTAAATTCTGTATCTAAGGTCTACCTCTCTCGTTAACACCTGGTGAAGGAGCAGCACTCCGAATGTTGGTATTTTCAAATAAACCTGTTGGCCTATAACCTAGTGTCGTGTGATTTTTGACCTTGGTATGAGGACAAAGAGATGCACATTGACAGGTATAGGTTTATCAGAAATTTGTTTCGACTTATCACTGTCACATGAATGCTGTTCGGAGGGTCAGTGTGGATTCAGTGAGACGTATGGCCTGCTTCCACACTGTGGGGGTTCTATGATTCTGTCCAATATTTCCTCATTAAAAAAACCTTGAGGGGCATAGATAAGGTAAGTAACTAAGGTCTTTTCTCCAGGGTAGGCGAATCTAAAACTAGCGGGTATAATTTTAAGGTGAGAGGGGCAACTTTTTCACACTGAAGGAGGTCTGTGTGTGGAATGAACTGCCTGAGGAAGTGGGAGGTACAGGTCTAGTTACTTCACTTAAAAGACATTTGGACAAGTACATGAATAGGAAAGCTTTAGAGGGGTATAGGCCGAATGCAAGCAAGTGGGACGAGTTTAATTTGGGAAACTTGGTCAGCATGGATGAGTTGGGCCAAAGGGTCTCTCTCCATGCTGTATGACTCTATGACTCTGAATATGGAAACCAAAACTGCACCCAGTATTCAAGATGTGGTCTCACCAACACAGTGTGTCACTGAAGCTTAACATCTTTATTTTTATGTTCAATCCCTCACATAAGAAAGGGCTAGTACTCCAGTTGCCTTCTTGAGTATATGCTGGACCTGCATTGTAACATTTTGGGAGCTGATGCACCAGAACACTACACTGCGGAAAGCTGCAAGGATTTCCTCTTTAGGGCCACGTCCTGTCTTTTGAAACGACCTGCCACAGTCAACATTTTCTCATATTGTAATTAATCGGTCAGATATTTTGCCCATTCCCTAATCACATCAGTCTGCAGCCACCTTATGTCCTCTTCAGTTTCCCACCTACCTTCATGTCATCTGTATAATGAACAACCATGCTTTGGTTTCCTTGTCTAGATGTCTCTCATGAGCCTGGTCAGCCATGTTATGATACACACCTGGAGCACTGGGATTTGAACCTGGCCTTCTGACCTAGAGCTGAAAATGTGTTGCTGGAAAAGCGCAGCAGGTCAGGCAGCATCCAATGAGCAGGAGAATCGACGTTTCGGGCATGAGCCCTTCCTCATTCCTGAAGAAGGGCTCATGCCCGAAAGGTCAATTCTCCTGCTCATTGGATGCTGCCTGACCTGCTGCGCTTTTCCAGCAACACATTTTCAGCTCTGATCTCTAGCATCTGCAGACCTCACTTTCTCCTTCTGACCTAGAGGTATGGACACTACCACTGCACCATGATAGCCCCACTCCCTCTCACGTTCTAAGATGTGATGCAGAGCAGGCAACATCCGGGCCCTGGAACCCATTCTGTCCGCTTTTTCTTTCTTCATTTCTCACCTCTTTTCTTTCTTTCTAATTTTTTTTAATATACTTTCCTTCTGGAGAGAGTTTGGTCGTGGAGGCAGTGGTGGTGATGGAGTGTGGCAGTGGCTGGGGCCTAGCGCGACCCCAGATGGGAGTTAGATGAGGTCGGTGGTGAAGTGGTTGCTGGGTCGGGGTGGGACCTAGCCCAGTGTGGGATAGAGCATGCCCAGTGCAGAGGAGTGTGAGCCCTTCATGAGGAGAGCCCAGTGTGGAGCTACTGCAGGCCCATGGCTTAATAAAAGACTGTAACTTTCAACAGTACGTCTTTATTTTCCTACTTTATACTAAGAAGAACTATAGAGATGAACTTTTTTAACTTACTTCTTCATTTTTCTAATTTCATACCTAAGATTTTGTGCTGAGGTACATTTATACCTAAGATGGTGACATTGTACACTTTTCACTGTGCTTGAGTAGACGTGATACTAAAGCCTAAACCTAAATCTAAACCTCCCCTCTCCACTAAGTCATTGATGTAAAAAGCTGAGCCCCACTCATCACATTCGGCCAATCAGAAGAAAACCCCGTTAAGCCTACTGTGTTTCCTGTCAGTCAGCCAATCATCTGCCTGGACACGTGTCTGTATATTATCCACTTAAACCATGACCTCCTTGTAGCGTGTGGCACCTTGTCAAATGCCTGGGCCTTATGTACTGTAATGACTCTGTTGTAAAGCAACGAAGATGAGTCAAAGACAGATGTTCGATATAGAGTCTCTGCCAAGCAGCTGCTACACAGAGCTGCAACCATGTACTTCACGCTGCCTCTGTACCCTTGCTCCATGCAGGTGTCACTGCCGATGTGTTGGGAAGTAGTGTTTCTGAAGACTATTTTTTGGACTTGGTTTCATTCTGTCCCACAAGAGCACAGGCTTGTTGGTTAAGAACTAAGACAGCCAGTGACGCCTTTATATACGACAGAGAGTATGCACTATGCAGATTGAATTAAAAAGTCTTTATTTCACTGTAACTCACCTGTGCTCATGTATGTGTTTTTTTTAAGGGACCAGTTCAGAGATGCCTGTGAACCAGTTAAGACTTGAACCCAGGTTTCCCAGTGCAGGAGTAGGGACGCTACCATGAAGTCTCCCAGGACATGTATGTTTAAATTTAGCGCACTTTCCTAATCAACTTGTTCAGAGATGTCATCACACACCTCTGGAGGAGGTAGGACTTGAACCTGTGTCTCTTGGTCCAGGGACACCACCACTGTGCCACAAGAGAGCCCCTACCCTTGTTTTTTTTTTAGTTAATCTTTTTTTTTTCCTCATCACCCTGTTCAGACACGTTATTACACACATCTGTAGCAGGTGGGACTTGAACCTGGGTCTCCCTGTTCAAGGATAGGAACACTACCACTGCACCACAAGAGGTCCTCATCCTATCTATGTATGTAGGAGCAGTGATTAATATCCATTACCTGGAATACAATTAAAAGGCCCAATGCATCAATACATTAATCAAAAACTATATTACCTGTGCAGATATCAATTACTTGGGGCTAGCTGTAGTTGAATTTATTTGCCAAGTCATCCATACGTTGAGTAATGATATGGGAGAGCCTGTGTTGGACTGAGGTGGACAAAGTTAAAAATCCCCCATCCACCTATTACACCCACCTGATCCCAGTTCCAACCTTCCAACTCAGCACCGTCCTCATGACCCGTCCCATCTGCTCCTTCCCACCTATCCGCTCCACCCACTTCTCCAACCAATCACCTTTACCCCCACCTCCGTCCACCTACTGCACTCTCAGCTCCCTTCCCCCCAGCCCCACACACACTCACACCCCCCGCCCTCTCCAATTTATCTCTCCACCTCCGAGGCTGTCAGCCTCATTCCTGATGAAGGGCTTTTGTCCAAAGCGTCGATTTTCCTGCTCCTCGGATGCTGCCTGACCTGCTGCGCTTTTCCAGCACCACGCTCTCGACTCTAGTCACCAGCATCTGCAGTCCTCACTTCGCAAAGTTAAAAATCGCACAACACCAGGTTATAATCCAACAGGTTCATTTGGGACCACTACCTTTCAAGCAGAAGGAACATCACTCCGAAAGCTAGTGTGCTTCCAAATAAACCTGTTGGACTATAATCTGGTGTTGTGTGATTTTTAACTTCAGCCTGAGTAAGGCAACAATGATAAGGCTATATTGTTAATGCTACTGATAAACAAAATTCCTTTGGGTAATAAACACTCTCCAAAATATAGTTGTTTTATATTATTTGGCACCCTAGAGCAGCAATCTCTGATTAATCTCCAACCCCCTCAACCCAGGCTTCACTGTTATTATATAAAATGCCAATGGCATCAGTCTGGAGTGATTATAAAAAAAAACACTTGGAAGTGTAAGTACTTTCATGTTGTTGTTTACAGTGAAAAGTCTCCAAGGTAGGAAAGCTCTCAATCCCTCCAAGTTGCAGTAATGGTTCCCTCTGATTCCTATTATTGCTATAAACTGCAGTTGAAAATGTGTTGCTGGAAAAGCGCAGCAGCTCAGGCAGCATCCAAGGAACAGGAGAATCGACGTTGCAGGCATGAGCCCTTCTCCGGGAATTCCTGAAGAAGGGCTCATGCCTGAAACGTCGATTCTCCTGTTCCTTGGATGCTGCCTGACCTGCTGCGCTTTTCCAGCAACACATTTTCAGCTCTGATCTCCAGCATCTGCAGACCTCACTTTCTCCTATAAACTGCAGTTGGCTAACTGGTACTTTCATTTTACCAGCACCACCCAATCCCAGTGCATACTGGACAACAGAAATGTTACTGTACCATCAACACATTGGGTGGCACGGTGGCCTACTGGTTAGCACTGCTGCCCCACTGCACCAGGCTCCTGGGGTCGATCCCATCTTCTGTATGGAGTTTACATGTTCTCCTGGTATCTGCCTGGATTTCCTCCCACAGTCATAAAGACGTGCAGGTTGGTGGATTGGCCATGGGAAATGCGGGGATAGGGAGGGGGTCTGGGTGGGATGGTCTTCAGAAGGCCAGAATTAGCCTGATTTGTGCTGAATGATCTGGTCCCGCACTCTAGGAATTTCATGGGAGACTGTCAAAATGCTGTGAAACGGGGAACAATGGGAATGGAAAATTCAGGGGACTGGGGTTCAAGTCCCCCAGGGTCAATGCTGGGGACGTTTGAATTCAAATGTTTAAGAAATTGGGAATAAAAGGGTCATCATTATGAACGAATGGATGGTGGTGAAAACCCATCTGGTTGACCAATCTCCATGGGGGAAGTAAATCGGTAATCTGCAGTCCTTACATTTGACTCCAGACTCACAGTCGTGTGGTTGACTCTTAACTGTCCTCTGAAATGGTCGAGTGAGCTGTGATAAGCCGCTGCAGGGAGGAGTTCGAGAAGGCAATTCAGTGCGGGAGGTCAATGCTGGCCTTGCCAATCTCACTCTCATCGCATGAACAAACATTTAAAAAGTGGACAACGCCCTCACTGTTTGATCAAAATATTATTAAAAATGAAAAGTTATAAACTGAAGGTGTCAACAAGTCTGACCATTGTTAACTGGTCTACTTTCATTATGGAAACTGTGTAGTGTGACACAGTGAAGCAATCACAGTATCTCCGGCAATATGTGAGGTAATTTTGGGGTTTTAAGATGACAATCTCCCCACAATTCAAGACTAAGTTGTGGAAGATACATCTGCTGTTTTGGCTATTTCTTTTTAAGGTGACCATTTTTGAAAACAAATTCCCAACTCTGATATTTTGTGTTGAATATAAGAAGATCCAATCCAATTTTCAGTTTTGAGCAATATTTAATTTTCATTTTTCATCTCATAGTTACGTTTCCAAATGTGGAACGTTAAAATCTGAGAAAGTGTTATTCGGCTTATCACTATCTCTTTCTACGGACCATGTGTAATCCATTTATAAGATGGGTGCAATTCAACCAATCCACTTAATTTCAGGAAAGGTTCTGTAATGCTTCTCCCTGTTTATCCACAATTAAAAATCACTCAACCCCAGGTTATAGTCCAACAGGCTTATTTGGAAGCACTAGCTTTCGGAGCACTGCTCCTACATCAGGTGGCTAGTGGGGCAGAATCATCTGACACAGAATTTATAGCAAAGGATCATGGTGTCATACAACTGTTGCAATATATTCCTCAGTGAATACTGTGGAAGTCCCATCTTATCTTGTAACTAACTTAATTCATCCATCGGATAGTTCCCTCAGTGTGGCATTCCTCTGTCCTTCCAAGCCACTTCCTTCACCCATTTTTCTTCCCATTACTTTTCATTCTCTCTCGGCGATAACGTTCAATTGGATGTTGACCCAGATTTTAAAGTCATTAAGTGGCGGTGATGTTAATGGCGCTCACTATAAATATGTTACAAACTACAATGTAGTGGAGCAAAGGAAATAAGAGGTTCCTGCTGATTGTCCATTAAACATCCCTCGCTGAGGAACTTGCCATTAAAGTCAAGGCTCAGGCATGTATTTGTAGCAATCATCCACTTGTTTTCCATTAAAGGTTAAGGCTGCAGTACAGGGGAACCTAAATTATCCGGCATTCGATTATCCGACAAGATCGCAAGGTCCCGATGCTTGGCTAATCTGGCATTCGATATCCGGATTTCAATTAACCAAACGAAATACCCCGCCCATGTCCTTCGGACAATTAAGTTCCTCTTTACCAGACTTTTTTAAATGTTATGGTAACTGAGAATTATCACCAATCTCTCCAGCCTTGAAAATTTGATTTTGCTTCTTTATTTAACAAATATTTCAAACTCATTCCCTCATAACATCTAATATCGTAAACTTCGTTTAAGAAATTAAAACCAAAATTTAATTTGAACATTTATATCAATGCATACATCTAAGCACATTTTCAAATCCTTGCTTCATTTTCTGCAGATTTAAGTTTAAGTTAAATGGGGCCGAAGGGCCTGTTTCCACACTGTAAGTAATCTAATCTAATCTAATATCATAAACTACATTTAAGAAATTAAAACCAAAATTTAATTTGAACATTTGTATCAATGCATACATCTAAGCACATTTTCAAATCCTTGCTTCATTTTCTGCAGATTTAAGTTTAAGTTAAATGCCCTTAGAGATATAGATTTGTCCAGCACAGAAACAGGCCCTTCGGTCCAACGCGTCCATGCTGACCAGATATCCTAAATTAATCTAGACCCAATTGCCAGCACTTGGTCCATATCCCTCCAAACCCTTCCTATTCTTATACCCATCCAGGTGCCTCTGAAATGCTGCAATTGTACCAGCCTCCACCACTTCCTCTGGCAGCTCATTCCATACACGTACCACCCTCTGTGTGAAAACGTTAACCCCTCAGGTCCCTTTTAAATCTTTCCCCTCTCACCCTAAACCTATGCCCTTTCATTTTGGACTTCCCTATCCAGGGAAAAGACCTTGCCTATTTACCCTCTCCATGCCCCTCATGATTTTATAAACTTCTACAAGGCCACCCCTCAGCCTCTGACGCTCCAGAGAAAACAGCCCCAGCCTGTTCAACCTCTCCCTGTGGCTCAAATCCTCCAACCCTGGCAACATCCTTGTAAATCTTTTCTGAACCCTTTCAAGTTTCACAAAACCTGTCCTACAGCAGGGAAACCAGTATTGCATGCAGTATGAACTAAACCATATAGCATTGAGCTACAGGTCCCAGATAAATCTACGGATTCAGCTCTTGATTCATGCCATGTTTGTTGTTATCAATTGGTAAGGATGTGGCAATTGACGTGGTGAATAGAGAGAGGAAGAAGCATTCAGATTTCTGCTCCCAAATGCTTCTCGCTGAAACTGTGTTGGCATTGTCATGCGTTGAATAAACTGCGGACTGAAATGGGAGAAGTGTGTATGGAATGAGCTGCCAGAGGAAGTGGTGGAGGCTGGTACAATTCCAACATTTAAAAGGCATCTGGATGGGTATATGAATAGGAAGGGTTTAGAGGGACATGGGCCAAGTGCTGGCAAATGGGACTAGGTCAGATTGGGATGTCTGGTTGGCATGTTGGGTTCACGCCTTGAGTTGGGCTGAAGGATTGGTTTGTGTGTTGAATGACTTCATGATAACCTATGCCTGATCTCTAAAGCAGTCTATTTCCCCATTCTCTTTGTACGCTGAGCACGGTTTCTTGGCAAAGTGAAAGGTTTAAGAACGAGTAGGAGTTTGTTTTGCCCATGAGGCAAATTGTGTTTGACAAATGTAATTGAGTTGATGATCAGAGTGGGTTGATGAGGGTACTGTACTTGATGGTGTATATCTGAACTTTAAAAAGGTATTTAACATTGTGCCACTTGGTCGCAACATTGAAACTTAGTACAAAAAAGGAACAGAGGAAGCAAATTAATTACGAGAGTGATTGTTTTTCTGACTGACAGGAGCTATATTGTAGTACTCCCCAGCAGTTTGATTTTAAATCACAGCATCTTTTTGATTTGTATTATAACCAGTTGCATGCTCATCAGCATAAACAGCAAGTGATAGACACAGCTAGGCGATCCCGCAACCAACAGATCAGCTCGAAGCTCTGCAGTCCTGCCACATCCAGTCATGAATGGTGGTGGACAATTAAACAACTCACTGGAGGAGGAGGCTCCACAAATATGCCCATCCTCAATGAGGGAAGGTTCTAGCACATCAGTGCAAAAGATAAGGATGAAGCGTTTGCAGCAAGCTTTGGTCAGAAGTACTGAGTGGATGATCCATCTCACCCTCCTCCAATGGGCCCCAGCATTACAGATACCAGTCCTCAGCCATTCACTCCACATGACATCACAAAATGGTGGGAGCCACTGGACACTGCAGAGGCTATGGGCCCTGACAACATTCCAGCAATAATACTGAAGACATGTGCTCCAGAACGTGTCGCTTCCCTAGCCAAGCTGTTCCAATACAGTTACAACATTGGCATCCTACCCGACAATGTGGAAAATTACCCAGGAATGTCCTGTACAGTAAAAAGCAGGTCAAATCCAACCCGGCCAATTACTACCCCATCAGTCTATTCTCAATCACCAGTAAAGTGATGGAAGGTGACATCAGGCAGTGCTATTGAGCAGCTCCTGCTCAGCTATAACCTGCTCAGTGACACCCAGTTTGGGTTCCACCAGGACCACCCAGCTCCTGACCTCACTACAGCCTGGGTTCAAACATGGACAAAAGAGCTGAGTTCCAGAGGGGAGGGGAGAGGGACAGCCTGTGACATCAAGGCCAATTGGACCGATCAAGGAGCCTTAAATAAACTGGAATCTATGGGTATCGGGAACAAACTCTCTGCTGGTTGGAATCAGACGTGGTGCATAGGAAAATGGGCGTGATTGCTAGAGGTCGGTCATCTCAGCATCAGGACATCTCCACAGGAGTTCCTCAGGGTGGTGTCCTCGGCCCACCATCTTCAGCTGCTTCACCAATGACCTTCCCTCCATCATGAGTTTCAGAAATGGGATGTTTGTGGATGATTGCACAATGTTCAGCATCATTCATGGTTCCTCAAATACTAAAACAGTCCAAGTTCAATGTGAAAAAATCTGGCTTAGACTGACAAGCAGCAAGTAACATTTGTGACATACAAATGCCAGGCAATGACCATCTCCAATCAGAGACAATCCAAACTCTGCCCCTTGTTGTTCAATGGTGTTACCATCAGTGAATCCCCCACTGTCAATATCCTTGGGGTTACCATTGACCAGAGACTCAACTAGACTAGCTATATAAACACAGCAGCTACAAGAGCAGGTCTGAAGTTGTGAATACTGTGGCAAGTAACTCAGCTCCAGACTCCACAAAACCTGTCCACCATCTATAAGGTACAAGTCAGGAGCGTGATGGAATACTCCTCACTTGCCTGGATGGGTGCAGCTGAAAATGTGCTGCTGGAAAAGCGCAGCAGGTCAGGCAGCATCCAAGGAACAGGAGAATCGACGTTTTGGGCATAAGCCCTTCTTCAGAAATGAGGAAAGTGTGTCCAGCAGGCTAAGATAAAAGGTAGGGAGGAGGGACTTGGGGGAGGGGCGTTG
>NC_057721.1:3526186-3533461 GCF_004010195.1 Chiloscyllium plagiosum | reverse complement strand
GTGGGACTATGAGGTTGGAGGCGGTGGATGGGAGATCCCCCTGAGGTGATGAGGTTCTGGACGGTCTGGGAGATGATGGTTTGGTGGTGGGAGGTGGGGTCATGGTCAAGGGGGCAGTAGGAGGAGGTGTCCGCGAGCTGGCGAGCTGGGTGCAGCTCCAACCACACTCAAGAAGCTTGACACCATCCAGGACAAAGCAGCCGCTTGATTGCCACCACATCCACAAACATCCACTCCCTCCACCACAGATGCTCAGTAGCATCAGTGTGTACTATCTACAAGATGCACTGCAGAGATTCATCAAAGAACTTTGGACAGCACCTCGCAAACCCATGACCACTTCCATCTAGAAAGCCAAGGGCAGCAGCTACATGGGGACACCACCACCCGCAAGTTTCCCTCCAAGTCACCCACCATCCTGGCCTGCAAGTATATCACCAATTCTTGGCCATTGCTAACTCAAAGTCCTGGACATCCCTGAGTACACTGTGGGTCTACCTACAGTCCGTAGACTGCAGCGGTTCAAGAAGTCAACTCACCCCCACCTTCTCGAGGGGCAAGTGGTGACCGGCCAGCAGCACCGATACCCCACAAGTGAATGATAAGGTGGAATGTACATTAAAATCTTACAGATGCTCCACAATCTGGAACTGTGACATTCAGACTGAAGGATAATAGCAGACTGCAGGAAGGTATGGAGAGAATGGGCCCATGGCTGGTGGAGCATTTGAGGTTAGAAAAATGAGGTGGGAGAACATAAATTAAATTGTCATCAGTCTAATTGAGGTGTGGAGACCACATGACCGGTGGGTGCTCCCTCACCAGCTTTAAAGACACCAGGACAACTTGAAACTTGCTAAACCTAACGAAGTGCCGTCATGATAGGAAGGACAGTCAGATAACATGTTAATGATGTTAGTCTAATAATTAAACACTCACCAGAGATTGATTTGCACTGTGGCATGGCGGTAGTGTCCCATACCCTTGACCAGGATGCCTGGTTTCCAGAGGTCTGTAACAACACTTCTGAACAAGTTGGTCAGAAACTATCTAAAACATTAAAACACAGTATGAGCTATAGAGCTGACATTACAATGAATCATGAGATGCTTGTGTATCTTGCAAAACCCAGAGCAAACTAGCTCCCCAGCACAGTTACAACATGGAGAACCTTAAAGGTGAACTCTCTTAAAAGGTAAGGTGCACGTACAACCTGCTGCCTGTGCCCTGAATGTAATCTGCATATGTAATACACAAAGACCTCATTATCAGCTCTTTCATCAGTCTTTCTTTGATTCTAACATTGCCTGCATAGGTTTCAGAGGTGTCTGAACTTGCCAGGGTGTGAAGGCAAGCTGACACTGCAACTTGACGGTAAAGCAACAATCAATGCAGGTGTTCTCACTCTGGTTTTAAATTCTAGAAGCATTCGACGTGGTTTCCCTTTAAGGGAGATAGCCTTCCTTTGAGAGGAACAGTCTGCCTTTAAGAGGGGCTGCATGCCTTTAAGTGGGACAGCCTGCCTTTAAGAGGGACTGTGCCTTTAAGAGGAACAGCGTGCCTTTAAGAGGGGCTGCATGCCTTTAAGAGGGACAGCCTGCCTTTAAGAGGGACAGCCTGGCTTTAAGAGGGACTGTGCCTTTAAGAGGAACAGCGTGCCTTTAAGAGTTGAAGCCTGTCTACATTATGTGCTCTCTGAGAGCTGAGGCAGTGAGTGATTCACACTGTGTCACACTATTACCATTGCGATGAGATGGGAGCTTGGAACCTCTACGCTGCTCACCTCCAGCAGGTCCACTGTAGATCACTCCTCTGTCCTCATTCTTCACACCCATGACACGTCACTTCACGTTTCTCTGTATCACATTCCGTCTGCAACTATCGGGTCGCCTTAACAGCCCATCACTTTGCTAAGCCTGGAATAAGCATTTAACAGTGAGCACAAACCCAGCGGGAGAAGCAACTTCCAATATTAATTCCACTTACAATCTACCTCACAGTAATCTACCTCCAACAAATCAGCTCTGCATGGACTCTGTGTATTTTTCTTTCATTCATGGGTCAATGACTGGGTCAGCATTTGTTACCCGTCCCTAGTTGCCCTTGAGAAGGTGATGGTGAGTTGCCTTCTTGAACCACCGCTTTCGCAAGGACAACTAGGGACAGGCAATAAATGCTGTAGGTAGACCCGCAATGTTGTTAGGGAGGAAATCCCAGGGCTGTGACCCAGTGACACTGAAGGAATAGCAATGTATTTCCAGGTCAAGATAGTGAATGACTTGGAGTGGAACTTGCTGGGGGTGGGGGGGGGGGGTTTCCATGAGTTTATACACTCTCCGTTTACTCTACATGCACTTGATGTAGCAAACTATAATCTGACCCAAGATGTTTCTTTGCCTACTCCGCAGAGAAGGTTCAACGTTTTGAAAGCCCAAAGGCAGCCTCCATGGGGATGAATTCAATGATTTAATGTAGAGGAACAGCATTTTCCCTGGTCCTGGCTGGTTGCCAAATTCCCCAATGTTCCTGACTAAACATCTGGGATAAACGAATCTCTCCAACATTTAATAACTCAAGTGCTTTGTCCGAAGCGGAACAGAAAGCCACTTCTCACATATTGTCGGGGGGGGGGATAAAGCTTTCATTGAAATAATATCCCAAATATCTCCCGCAGCCTGGTTACAGTCACAGCAAAGCTCTGCGGGTGTTCATTGTTCGCATTTACTCAAATAGTATTTACAGCTCCCACGTCTGGCTGTTCTCTCTGATTTTATCGAACCTTTCATCATGTCTGACTCCATTTGGGAGTATTAGCAGTCTGCTCCAGTCACCAGTGATCACTCAAGAGCAACCTGAAGTCAGACTGTGAAGGCATTTAACGCTTTCTATTGACTTGTGGGACATGAGTGTCACTGACTGGGTCAGCATTAATTGCTTATCCCTAGTTTCCCTTGAGAAGCTGGTGATGAGCTCCTTTTTAGTGTCGGGGCATCTGCAATGCTGTTGCGGGGGGGGGGGGGAGTTTCAGGATTTCGACTCAGCGACACTGAAGGAATAGCGGTATATATCCGAGTCAGAATGGTGAGTGGCTTGGAGGGAAACTTGCAGCAGGGTGGTGTTCCCATTTATCCGTTGCCCTTGCCCTTTTAGCTGGAAGCGGTCATGGGTTTGGAAGGTGCTGTCCAAGGATCTTTGGTGAATTGCTGCAGTGCATCTTGTGGACAGTATACACTGCTGCTACTGAGCATCAGTAGTGGTGGGAGTTGACGTGGTGCCAATGAAGCAGGCTGCTTTTTCTTGGATGGTGTCAAACGTCTTGGGTGATGTGAAGGCACCAGTGTTGGACTGGGCTGGGCTGGGCAAAGTCACATGAAACCAGATTAAAGTCCAACAGGTTTATTTGAAATCACAAGCTTTCGGAGCACTGCTCCTTTAACAGGTAAAGTGGGGGGAAGCACATAGGCACAGAATATATAGGCCGAGAGATCATTGCAAGTTAATGCCAGGTAATTAAGAGTGTTAAAAAGATAAGTACAAGTGGTATATTGAAAGGCTGATAAATAAGTCTTAGCAGGTGATCAAAAATGTCAGACAGTGTGAGTAAAATGTCAACAGCTGGATAGCAAGTGAAGGGATGGCCTATGATCTGTTTATTTATGGTAGAGAGATAATTCCAAAAAAATCAAATATTAAGATGGTGCTGGAGACAAAGTGTTGAGTGTTGTTGGAGCTGCACCCCATCCAGGCAAGTGGGGAGTATTCCATCGCACTCCTGACCTGTACCTTGTAGTTGGTGGACTGGCTTTGGGGAGTCAGGAGGTGAGTCACTCACCGCAGTGTTCCTAGCCTCTGACCTGCTCTTGTAGCCACTGTGTTTATGTGGTGAATCCAATTGGGTTTCTGGGCAATGATAACCCCCAGGGTGTTGAGAACGATAGTAATAGTAATTGTGCTGGTAATAATTCTTTTACAGTAAGTAATCTTTTAATAGACCTTAGTATAATTTCTTGCCTGGGGATAAGAGGGAGTGGTAAGAACAATCCCTGAGTATCAGAAACTCTCCTTGAAACATTTAAGACAATAAAACATAAGCACAGTTAATTTTAACAAATTTCTGTTTCCAGAGCTGTTGACAAAATATTACAAATGTGTTCTGGTTTATAAACATTGCAATCATTGAAAATGGTGAAGTGGACACCAAATATTTCACCAGAACTTGTAACAAGCTTTAAATTCGGGTATCAACTGATCTCGGAGAAACGGACGTGGGAATGATTACCCATTGGTTGCAAGGAATGGGTTCAGTCATTGTACTCTCTACGCCCCAGTCAGTAGATATGCCGGAGTCACGGAGCCACAGAGTCATACAGCATGGAAACAGACCCTTCAGCCCAATTCATCCATGCTGACCAGGTTTCCAAACAAAACTAGTCCCGTTTGCCTGCATTTGACCCATATCCATCTAAACCTTTCCTATATCCCTCTCTCCCTGTCCAAATGCTGTAATTGTACCAGCCTCTGCCACTTCCTGTGACAGTTCTTTCCACACATGCACAATCCACTGTAAGGAAAAGGTTGCTCCTCGGGTCCCTTTTAAAGCTTACCCCTCTCATGTTAAATCTAAATATACATTTTTGAACCCCTCCCCCTCCCCCCCATCCTGGGAAAAAAGGACCTTGGCTATTCACTTTATCCATGCCCCTCACCATTTTATAAATCTCTGTAAGATCAACCCTCAGCCTTCAATGCTCCAGTGAAAAAAATGTCCCAGCATTTCCTTAGAATCCAAGCCCTCCAGTCCCAGCAATGTCCTGGTAAATTCTTACTGCACCCTCTCCAATTTAATAGTATCCTTCCTATTGCAGGACAAGCAGAATGTTACATTCTAAGAGGATGCCCTACGTTTTGTTTGCTCACTTACATATAGTTTGAAATTCTGAAAAGACTACTCTCAAAAACTCAGGACACAATTTATCATTAACAGTAGCATCAAACATAGCATCAAATATAAAACAGCTTCAAATTATAACGGGAGCTTTATAGCACCAGAATATGCAAAGACTTAAAACCAGATGTCCTTTCAGGGAACTTTGAGGGGATCGCTCCCTCATTGTCTCTCTCCTTTCTCTCTCATAACTGTATGAAAAGTCCCTGCCATTTTCCAAATGCTTCTCTGCTCCCACCCCAGTCACGCCTGTCAGCTGTACCAAGCAGCAACTGGAGGTGCGAGACCATCCCTCACCCTTTGTATCCCTCTCTTTCTTGAATATATTCAGTGACTTGGCCTCCACAGCCTTCTGTGGTCAGGAATTGCACAGGTTCACTTTGAGTGATGACGTTTTCCCACATCTCAGTCCGAAATGGTCTGCCCCACATCCTGAGACTGCAACACCTCGTTCAAGACTCTCCAACTAGAAATAACATTCTCTCTGCACCTAGTCAGTCCAGCTTTGGTAGAACTGTATATGTTTCAAATCACAAAGGCCAACCTCCCATCTATAGAATCCATCTACCAGGCCCACTGTCAAGGAAAGGCCGCCAGCATTCTCAAAGATCCATCCCAACAGGGCAATGTTTTTCTACAACCTCTTCCATCGGGGAGAAGATACAGAAGTCTGAACACACCCACCAGCCGGTTTCACAACAGTTTCTACCAGACTGTTGTTAGAATACTGAATGGACTCACAAACTCTTAACATTCACCTGTACCTGTGTTTTTGGTTTTGCTGCTGTTTACCTATTATTTATTTATCTATGTAACGTAACTATGTGACCTGATAAGAACAGAAACTACACATATTCCGAGCCAAAAGGCCGAGAATGTGACCTGTCTGTATTGCTTGCAAGACAAAGCTTTTCACTGTGCCTCAGTTCACATGACAATAAATTCAATTCAATTCCTTCTAAACTCTAGAGAACAGATATACATTTGCATCTCATGTAGGTAGGGTCATTAAAAAGGCATTTAGCACGTTTGCCTTCTTTGCTCAGACCTTTGAGTGTAGGAGTTAGGACATTTTGTTGAGGATGTACATATTGTTGATGAGGCCTGCTCTGGAATACTGGGTCCAGTTCTGGTCGCCCAGTTATAGGAAGGATATAATTAGGCTGGAGAGAGTTCAGAAAAGATTTACCAGGTTGGATGCAGGACTGAAGTGTTTGGGTTTTAAGGAGAGGTTGGATAGGCTGGGACTTTTTTCACTAGAGTGTAAGCAGTTGAAGGGTGACCTTATAGAGGTTTATAAAATCATGAGGGGTGTGGTTAAGGTGAATGGCAGGTGTCTTTTCCTCTCGACATGAGGGCCAATTTTTTTTGCACAGAGTGTGTTTCGGGTGTGGAATGAACTGCCAGAGGAAGTGGTGGATGTGGGTTTAGTTACAACATTTAAAAGACATTTGGATAAGTACATGAATAGGAAAGGTTTGGAGGGATATGGGCCAAGCGCAGGGAGGTGGGATTAGTTTAGTTTGGGGTAACGGTCAACATGGACTGAAGGGTGTGTTTCTGTGCACTTTAACTCCCCCTCCCACTCCGCCAAGGACATGCAGGCCCTAGGCCTCCTCCACTGCCAAACTCTTACCATCCGACGCCTGAATGAAGAACACCTCATCCTCCTCCAACCACATGGGAATTTCACCAGTTTCCTCATTTCCCCTCCCCCTACCTTATCCAAGATCCAACCTTCCAACTTGGCACTGTCCTCTTGACCTGTCCATCTTCCTTCCCACCGATCCACTCCACCCCCCTCTCCAACCTATCACCTTCACCCCCAGCTACCTTCCCCCCAGTCCCAAACACCCTCCCATTTACCTTTGGGCCACCCACTCATTCCTGATGAAGAGCTTATGCCCGAAACGTCGACCGCCCTGCTCGTCGGAAGGTGCCTGACCAGCTGTGCTTTTCCAGCATCACACTCTTCAAATCTTATCTCCAGCATCTGCAGTCCTCACTTTCTCCTAATACAAACCCAGTCTACACAGTATGTAGACAGGCCAACAAGGGGCGAAGCCACATTAGATTTGGTACTAGGTAATAAGCCCAGCCAGGTGTTAGATTTGGAAGTAGGTGAGCACTTTGGTGATAGCGATCACAATTCTGTTATGTTTACTTTAGTGATAGAAAGGGATAGGTGTATACTACTGGGCAAGAGTTACAGCTGGGGGAAAGGCAATTACGATGCGATTAGGCCAGATTTAGGAAGCATGGGATGGGGAAGGAAACTGTAGGGGATGGGCACATTAGAAATGTGGAGCTTATTCAAAGAAAAGCTCCTG
>NC_057721.1:3513101-3524877 GCF_004010195.1 Chiloscyllium plagiosum | reverse complement strand
GCACGAGGGGGCATAGCTTTAAATTGAGGGGTGACAGATATGGGACAGATTTCAGAGGTAGGTTCTTTACTCAGAGAGTAGTAAGGGTATGGAATGCTTTGCCTGCAACGGGAGTAGATTTGCCAACTTTAAGTACATTTAAGTCGTCATTGAACAAGCATATGGACGTACATGGAATAGTGTAGGTGGGAGGGGCTTCAGGTTAGTATGACAGGTCGGCGCAACATTGAGGGCCGAAGGGCCTGGACTGCGCTGTAATGTTCTATGTTCTATAAATCAATCTCTCCTCATAGGACAGTCCTGCCAATCCCCGTATCAACCTGCTGCAGTCCCTCTGTGGAAGAGAGAGACTCAAGCTATATCTTTCCCACCCATGTGAGAGACCCAATGTTGGAAACTGTTGCTGTGTATGAATCCTCAGGCCTTTGCTGATTACTTTTGAATTGTTACGAAAATATTTTTCATTGAACTGAACCCGGTGCAAAGAAAAAAGTTAGTTTCCCATACTTTAGTGCAGCCAGCCACTTTGTTCCCCATTTGCATAAACGTACAAAATATCATTGTGTAAGGTCTGGAAGAATAAAGTCACTTGGGAGATTCAAACCTGCTATATGGTGGCCACTGGGCACAAATACTGCAGTCAGCCTGAAAAACCAACATCATTCTGCTCTGTCACGTACCCGGAACACCAGAGTGAGGGCACAGTCCGGGGGGGGGGGAGCACTCCCCTCATTGTGATCATTACCGTCATGGGGTTTGGGGAGGACAGGGGGGTGCCAAGGGAGCTGACAGGATCCAAGGGAGTCCATCGCTTTGGAAGGGCAGATTCCAGAGCTCATTCTGAACAAGTTATTTACAGTTTTGAGAGTCTTACCCATGAACACACACAGACACACACACACGGACACACACACACCGCACAGACAGACTACACAGATACACACAGGCGTGCACACCCACACACACTGGTACACACACATGCGCGCGCAGACACACAAACACACAGATACACATAGGCCTGCACACTCACACATACAGACACACAAACACACAGATACACATAGGCCTGCACACTCACACATACAGACACACAAACACACAGATACACATAGGCCTGCACACTCACACATACAGACACACAAACACACAGATACACATAGGCCTGCACACTCACACATACAGACACACAAACACACAGATACACATAGGCCTGCACACTCACACATACAGACACACAAACACACAGATACACATAGGCCTGCACACTCACACATACAGACACACAAACACACAGATACACATAGGCCTGCACACTCACACATACAGACACACAAACACACAGATACACATAGGCCTGCACACTCACACATACAGACACACAAACACACAGATACACATAGGCCTGCACACTCACACATACAGACACACAAACACACAGATACACATAGGCCTGCACACTCACACATACAGACACACAAACACACAGATACACATAGGCCTGCACACTCACACATACAGACACACAAACACACAGATACACATAGGCCTGCACACTCACACATACAGACACACAAACACACAGATACACATAGGCCTGCACACTCACACATACAGACACACAAACACACAGATACACATAGGCCTGCACACTCACACATACAGACACACAAACACACAGATACACATAGGCCTGCACACTCACACATACAGACACACAAACACACAGATACACATAGGCCTGCACACTCACACATACAGACACACAAACACACAGATACACATAGGCCTGCACACTCACACATACAGACACACAAACACACAGATACACATAGGCCTGCACACTCACACATACAGACACACAAACACACAGATACACATAGGCCTGCACACTCACACATACAGACACACAAACACACAGATACACATAGGCCTGCACACTCACACATACAGACACACAAACACACAGATACACATAGGCCTGCACACTCACACATACAGACACACAAACACACAGATACACATAGGCCTGCACACTCACACATACAGACACACAAACACACAGATACACATAGGCCTGCACACTCACACATACAGACACACACACACACACACACACAGATACACATAGGCCTGCACACTCACACATACAGACACACACACACACACACACACAGATACACATAGGCCTGCACACTCACACATACAGACACACACACACACACACACACAGATACACATAGGCCTGCACACTCACACATACAGACACACACACACACACACACACAGATACACATAGGCCTGCACACTCACACATACAGACACACACACACACACACACACAGATACACATAGGCCTGCACACTCACACATACAGACACACACACACACACACACACAGATACACATAGGCCTGCACACTCACACATACAGACACACACACACACACTCACACAGATACACATAGGCATGCACACTCACACATACAGACACACACACACACACACACACAGATACACATACGCATGCACACTCACACATACAGACACACATACATACACACACAATTTTCACAAAGAGACATTTGTCTTACCCCGTGTTTGTAATTCCAGTACATCAAGTTGTTTTTTGCTAAAATAAACAGGTATTACTTGTAGGTGATCGATGCCAATCTCTTGTGCCTTGATTGTTTGCGGAGGACCTTTTCCAGTAAGGACGTTTCCATTTTGGGGGTCTCTGAAGAAAAGACAAAGAGCAGAATTGTTGCAGTGTGGAATTTTGTGAGTAATTACATTGTTCTGATTGGTGTAACTACAGCACTCTCATATCATCCCCATAAACCCTTACTTTTCTGTGACCTCTCAGTGCCTCGATATCTTTTTTAATCATGGGGAAAGCAGCCTTGTACATGGCGCTATAGGTGTGAACTAACCAAGGTTTGATATTAATATAACAACTTCGCCCCTCCTCAATGCTCCCACTCATGTTCAATTCCCCCTGCTTTATTTCGCTGTTTTGAATGGCTTTGTTAGCATGTGGCATCATTTCTGATATATCGATTTGTAATCCCAGATCTTGCTGCACGACTCCATTTCAATTCGTACTTTCCAAGTAGTTTGTGACATCCTTATGTTACTTTATCAAAATGTAGCCTCCCAAACTTATCAAACTTGGATCATTTGACAGCGATATGCCTGTCCTGCAAGTTGTGTAATATTTTACAACTTAAGGCAGTCCTGTTGTATGTTCTCTGCCCCTCCACTGTTGCAGCTTACAAAAGGTTTAGACATAGATTTGCTCTGAGTTCACATTTTAAGTTGTGCACATAAATTGAGAATGGTGGTCCCCAAGCCCAACTCTCAGCTTGTACCACTCTCTGTTCACCCTGGCTCTCCACTTTCTGTTTTGAGACTGAGACCAACCAGGTAAGGTTCAGAGTGTGCAAGTGAGCAGTCAACTGTTCCAATCGGTGAGCTGAGTCCCCAGCCCCACGCACAGTGCATGCTTGAAGCTCAATGGCAGTTTCTTGTGTGCTCCAGTGCACTGTAAGTGGGTCAGAGATGTAGCATGATGGTGCAGAGAGCTGGCAGTTATCTGGCGCTCTTGACATGAGATGCCCTGGAATATGTAGGCGCCAAGGTGAAGTTCCCAAGGAGCAAGAGGTGGACTGGAGCCACCAGGATTTATGTTGGGAATTCTTGAAGTCTAGTTTCTTCACGTTAGGCAGTATTCAGAACCCCTACAGTGCAGATATGTGGCCATTCGGCCTACAAACTCTGCACTGACCCTCCGAAGAGCATCCCACCTCGACCCAGCCCCCTAACACCACATGTGCACATCATCCACCGAGCTTGCACATTCCTAGACACTGTGGAAAAATTCTCATGGCTAATCCAACTTGCCTGCACATCCTTGGACACTACGGGGAATTTAGCGTGGCCAATTCTGCAAATCTTTGGACTGTGGGAGGAAATCAGAGTGTCCGGAGGAAACCCACACAGACCCGGGGAGAATGTGCAAACTCTACACAGACCGTTGCCTGAGGCTGGAATCGAACCCGGGTCCCTGCTGTTGTGAGGCAGCAGTGCTAACCACTGAGACATTGGGCAATATCAAGTTTTGCAATACTTTAGAGTTTTATGTGTACATTCTTGCAGTGAAGCATGCTGGATCCTATACCATACCAATGAAGGCCATCTATGATTCTGTTCAAGGAATTATAACCGTCTAAGAAAAGGGTGGAATTCGAGTTGACTGCGGAAATTAATATCTTAAAGATATTGAACATGAACCGACATTTGGTCGTTGAAATAAGGCAGGCTGGAAATGAGGCTCAGCAACCACATTTCAATGTGGGTTTGACAATACTGGATAGACAATGATATTGGACTGACCATCCCGAAGATTGAAAGCTCTTGGATTGACTTTTTCTGTACGTGGTTGATCTGGATTTGATTATCTCGAATGCCCTTGTTATGAAGGTGTGTTATCTAAGACATTCATTTCTAACATCGTTAAAAATCACACAACACCAGGTTATAGTCCAACAAGTTTAATGGGAAGCGCTGGCTTTCGGAGCGCTGCTCCTCCATCATTTCTAACATCAACTGGGTATGTCTCTTAACTTTTTGAAAAAGACCATTTTCAAAAGAAGAGGGCAATGGTCAGACTAGCAACACGTTGCACTAGTGAAGAGTGTATGCTCCTCACATGGAGTAATTGAGTCTACAACACTTTGAGATTACAGCCAATGGATGTGAATTTTTTTTCAAACAGAAACTGCCATGAAAAAGCATGATTTTACTCTCTCTCTCTCTCTCTCTGAAGGCCCTCCAATTAAAATGTCAGTGTTGAAAGCACACTGGAAGACCTCATCTCCGCAGGTAGAGTGTTCTTAACAGAAATGTCTGAACCGTTGACTCCAGAAAAAGACACTCCACCCAGCCATAACTGATCCGGAGGGTGGGGAAGCTCCAGTACGAACAACTTGTGTGGAAAGTGACTCCAGCTACAGACCTGCACTTGGACAATCTGCATCGTTAAATTATGGATCTCGTTGACTTGTTTCTGACACTGAGCCACATCCAGTCTGATAGATATAACTGGCGCTAAGAGCTCCCTTTAAAATCCAAACTCTGTGACGATCAGTGAAGAAATGGGATAAGGAGAAAGAAACCACCCATTTCTCCTAACTGGATAGGAGCATATAAATAATTGGGTGTTAGGCAATTGAGTGTTGACTGATCTACATTCTAACTGCCTTCACTTTTTACTTCCTTGTCGAGCAAGATCTATCTACTTCAGTATTAACATGATAGTGTAAAGCGGTTTTGGGAGAGATTTATACCTTCCTAACTCTGTATGAAGTGAGGGTGCAAATTACTGCAGATGCTGGAATCCATGCTGAAAACAACAAATGCTGGAGATCACGGCGAGTCAGGCAGTGTCCATGGAGAGAGAACAAGCTAACGTTTCGAGTCTGGATGACTCTTCATCAGAGTTTGGTTCTCACGTGATATTCCCCCTTCCCTTGTACTAGACTCTAACCAGAAGAAAAGATTTCTCTCCAAAATTCTCGTCTAATCCTTTCAAAATCCATAAACTTTAATCAAACTCCACCCCCCTCCCACTTAAGTTTCTACATTGCAGGGAATGTGGCAAAAGTTTATGTAATCTGCCTCGTTATCTAATCCTTAGATCTTTGTGACATTCCAATCAACATGCACTGCGTTCCTTCAAGTAGGCAACAGCAGAGTCACAGAATCATAGAATCCCTACAGTGTGGAAACAGGCCATTTGGCCCAACAATTCCACACCAACTCTCCGAAAAGTAACCCACCCAGACCCGTTCCTCCTACCCTATTACTCTACATTTACCCCTGATGAATGCATCTAACCCACACATCCCTGTATACCATGGAGCAATTTAGCATGGCGAGTCCACCTAATCTACACATCCCTTAACACTCTGGGCAATTTAGCATGGCCAATTCACCTGGCCTACACATCTGTGGACTGTGGGAGGAAACTGGAGCACACAAAGGAAACCCACGCAGACACGGGGACAATGTGCAAACTCCATGCAGTTTACTTTATTAATAGAGTTATCGAGTACAAAGGGTTTCAATAAAATTCACATCATCCAGTCCTTCTCCAACAGAAATTCCCACCAGGCATCACAGTTGCTTTATTAAATACTACTGTAAAAGAACAAGCTGAGGGCTGAAGGTAGTTTTCTCTCTCCATTTACAATGAAAACAATCTAAGATGGAGAAACTCTCAATCAACTGCATATCCATCAAGACATTTCCCAATGGGTTTACCAACATGGGTCGATCCCAGTGTGAGCCGGATCAATTCGATCAGTTAAGGCTTTTTTTCGAATTCGTTCAGGAGATGAGGGCGCCTCTGATGAGGCCAGCGTTTATTGCCCAACCTAGAGTCAACCATATTGCTGTGGGTCTGGGGTCACATGTAGGTCAGACCTGAAGGACATTAGTGAACCAGGTGGGGTTTTCCCCAACAATTGATAATGGATGCATGGTCATCGTTCGACTCTTAATTCCAGATTTTATTTTGTTTTGAATTCAAACTTCACCATCTGCCGTGACTGAATCTGAACCCGGTTCCCCAGAACATGAGCTGATAGTGTTTCAGCCAGATTATTGTATCGAGTTTTTGGGCTTGGACAGAAGTTAGCGAGTGGAGAGTTGCTGTGTTGGCGAAAGGATGTGGAGCTTCAATTATTTTGAGAGGTGAAAGAACTGGGACTGTTTCCCTTGGCACAGAGAAGCTTAAAGGAAGATTTCAATACAGTGTTCAATGTCATGCATGGTCATTTAAAAAAAAACTGTTTTTGGGTGTGAAGTAATCAGAAGGTTTGAGATAAACGTGTTTCAGAATAAAAAAAAACACGGATGAGATCAGTTTATTTCATTGCTGCAAGTTATGGTGATCTGCCTGAAAGGATGTTAGTGACAGGCTCATAATGACTTGCAATGAGAATGGAATCTGTGCTTGAAACGGAGAAAGTGTGTGGAGAAATCACTGGATTCTTTCAAGATGCTAACACAGACATAACGGGCTGCATGGCCTCTTTGTTGCATCATTTTATCATTTGATGTTTCGATTTGGGGGGAAATGATTCACCACACCCACAGACTCCTGTGACTTAAAGTTGCAGCCACATGTGCAACTTGAATTGAACTTGGAAATCGAGCTTGCCTTGCAGCCAAGTGCACTGGAGTAGGTAACACATTGAAATATGTTAAGAATATTATGGCTATATCACCCAGGTACAAGTGCAACACACTTAAAGAGGCAATTGTTATAATAATTGTATGGTGTACCTAACTGAGGTTAAATTTTCTTTGACGGTCTCTCAACACGGTTCCATCAGGCAACAGAAACAAAATAGATTATTGTCTGCCCTCTGTATAAACAGAGTGCTGTAACTTTTCGCTGTGCCTGAAGATACTGTCCTCCAAATGACCTGATCTCTATCAAAACTCATAACTTTCTCATTGATGAATTATGAGGACTGTGCAGCTCATAGGAAACTTTGCAACTTCTGACAGACTAATATGCAAGGTTTTAATCAAACGGATATGTTTTCATGACTCTTGTGTTAATTATAATTTTACAAAATGTGGAAATGATTAACTCGGAGATGGCAGAGTGGTGATGGTGATCCTGTGCTGGTAGTTAATCAGAGAATCCCTACAGTATGGAAGCAGGTCAGAGAGTCCACACTGCTCTTCTGACCAGCATTCCACACAGACCCAACCCCCAACCCTATCCCTGTAACCCTGCACTTCCCATGGCTAACCCAGCTAGCCTACACATCCCTGGTTGAGATGCTCTTCGGGGTGGGGTGGGGTGGGGGATTGTGGACTCGATGGGCTGAATGGCCTGCCACTCTGTATGATTCTGTACAAGACGAATTTACAACAGTAACTGTTGGGGCCCGCACCCAGCTGTATCCATCCTGGACATTAATTTGTTTCCTTTTAGCAAATTGTGTGCAGTTATTTCCTCTTGTAATATTACCAGCCCTCATTGTTCAAACTGCACTCACAAACAACTTTAACGCTGCGGTTGATTTGTTTTGCTTTCAAAGTAGGAAACGTAATGACAGGGAAATTCTTGCTGGTGATCAAATTATTTTCTTTAATTAAAACAGGGCAAGTTATCGTGAAAACTGGGCTTCCTTTCCAGATGCTGCAGGAAAGAGGCAAGGTTTATAATACCTTCGGATTTCTCTTGCGACCTGAAGCTGCCCAGACATAGAACGTGAAATGGATTCACTCCAACTTGACCATGCGGGGCCATTGTTTGCAACGTTCCCACATTCCTCCAGACCAGGCTGGGCCTTCTATCTGCCTCACCAGAATGATTTTGTCCCCGCATGTCAAGTGCCACTCCGCTCTGTTTATTGCTGCCGACAACCCCTGTGGGCAGTGATGTAGCTGTCCAATGTGACAACCAAGGTGAATGGAAGTGATAGACACCCCTCATTGTAACACCCTCTTGGCCGGTTGCAACAAACACTTTGTTTCTTTTGGCGCACAGCTTACCAGCTTTAAAGTAAACTTAGACAACCCAATAGTCACAGAGTTGTACAGCACAGAAATCAGATCGCCCTCAGTCCAACTCGTCTATTCCAACCAGGTGTCCTAAATTAATCATAAAATCATAGAACCATAAAATCCCATACAGGGTGGAAACAGGCTATTTGGCCCAACAATCCCACACCGACCCACTGAAGAGTATCCCAATCAAACTCATTCCCCTACCCTATCACTCTACATTTTCCCTCATGCACCTAACCTACACATCCCTGAACACTTTGGGCAATTTAGCATGGTCATTTCATCTAACCCGCACATCTTTGGACTGTGTGTAGTCCCATTTGCCAGTATTTGGCCCATCTCCCTCTAAATCCTTCCTATTCATGTACCTATCCAGATACCTTTTAAATGTCGCAATTGTACCAGCCTCCACCACTTCCTCTGGCAGCTCATTCCACACACGTACAACCCTCTGTGTGAAAAAGTTACCCCTTCTATATCTTTCCGATCTCACCTTAAACCTATGCCCTCTAGTTTTGGACTTCCTAACCTTGGGAAAAAGCCCTTGTCTAATTACCCTACTCCTACCCCTCATAATTTTGTAAACCTCTATAAGGTCACCCCTCAGCTTCCGACACTCCAGGGAAAACAGCCCCAGCCTATTCAGCCTCTCCCTATAGCTCAAACCCTCTAATTCTGGCAACATCCTTGTAAATCTTTTCTGGAGCCCTTTTAAAAGTGAAAATGGGTTTCTCGGGCGAGGTGCTTTATCGTCGAACTAACCAGAGAACTGGGCATAAACATGTGTAATAAGCTTACAAAGAAGGGGAATGGTGTGCCAGGTATAGATAGCAAGGTAAAGTTTTGAACTGAGAGTCCCCACAGTATGGAAACAGGCCATTCAGTCCAACAGGTCCACCCTGACCCTCCAATGAGTAACCCACCCAGACTCATTCCCCTACTGTATTCTACATTTACCTCTGACTAATGCACCTAACCTAGACATCCTTAAATACTATAGGTGAGTTAACGTGGCCAATTTACCTAACCTAAGGTAAGGCGTTTCAACTGATATTTCTTGTGTATCGAGTGATTGATTAAAAGTTTCCTGTTATTTGTTTAGTTGAATAAGACCATAGAGAAGTATGAGAAATTATTTAACTCATAAATTTGTATAAATTAATTAACTAAGCAGAGATGGCTGGGCAGGTGGTGTGCTGTTGCTGTATGATGTGGGAGCTGGCTGATCCCATTGTGAACGGCAGTGACCACATCTGCAGCAAGTGTTGGTTGCTGGAAGAACTCCGGCTCAGAGTTGATGATCTGGAATCTGAGCTTCAAACACTGCGGCACATCCGGGAGGGGGAGAGTTACCTGGACGCTTTGTTTCAGGAGGCAGTCACACCTGGGAGATTAAGTAATTCACATTCAGTTAGTGATCAGGGACAACACTGTGTGATTGCAAGTGAGGCAGGTAGGGGGATTCTGAGTTCAGGAGTGGAGGACCCTCAGCCCTTGACCTTGTCCAACAGGTATGAGGTACTTGCTCCCTGTTCGGATGAGGAAAAGGGCTCTGGACAGGATGAGCCAACTGACCAAGGCACCATGGTCCAGAAGGCCATTCAAGAGGGGGGAAGCAAAAAAGACAAGTCATAGTTATAGGCGATTCTATAATTAGGGGTCAGATAGTATCCCATGCAAGCCGGATCAGGAGTCCCACATGGTGTGTTACCTGCCAGGGTACAGGACATCTCCGACCGGTTTGGAAGGATATCGGAGCGGGAGGGAGAGGATCCAGTTGTTGTGGTCCATGTTGGTACGAACAACATACGCAAAGGTAGGGTGGAGGACCTGTTTGGGAAGTACGAAGCACAGGTCCTCAAGGGTCACAATCTCTGGTTTACTGTCCGAGTGCTAAATGGCATAGGGATAAGAAAATTAAGGAGGTAAACACGTGGCTAAGAGATTGGTGTGGGAAAGAGGGATTCCATTTCGTGGGACATTGGCATCAGTTTTGGAACCGGAGAGATCTGTACCGATGGGACGGTCTCCATCTGAACCGACCTGGAACCAGTGTTCCAGTGAAAAGGATAAATAGGGTGGTCACTGGGACTTTAAACTTGTGAGTCGGGGTGGAAGGGAAAAGGAAAGCAACAGGGATTATGGAGTCAAGTAGATAAGCAGCAGGTTAGCATGTGTGCAGGGTTTTATGTTCAAGGCAGACTAGGAATGAAGCAAAAAGCAAAGTTAACTTAGGACATACTGCTAGAGACATTGGAAAACATGAGGATAAGAAAATTAGCATTAAGGCGCTTTACCTGAATGTGCGTAGTTTTCATAACAAAGTCGATGAATTAACAGGAGAAATCATTGTGAATGATTATGATGTGGTAGGCATCACAGAGACATGGTTGCAGGGGGTTCAGGACTGGCAGTTAAACACCCAAAGATTTACAACTTATTGAAAAGACAGGGAGGTGGGCAGAGAGGATGGGGTTGCCTTGTTAATTAAGAATGAAATTAAATCTATGGCTCTGAACGACATAGGGTCAGATGATGTGGGATAGATAAAGGGGTAGATAAAGGGGGCGCAGTGGTAGTCTGGCGCACTGACCTCTACACCGCTGAAGCCAAACGCCAACTCGAAGACACCACTTCCTACCGCCCCCTCAACCGTGACCCCACCCCCCCATCACCAAACCATCATCTCCCACACCATACAGAACCTCATCACCTCAGGAGATCTCCCACCCACAGCTTCCAACCTCATAGTCCGGGAACCCCGCACTGCTCGGTTCTACCTCCTTCCCAAGATCCACAAGCCTGACCACCCTGGCCGACCCATTGTCTCAGCATGCTCCTGCCCCACTGAACTCATCTCTACCTACCTCGACACTGTCCTATCCCCCCAGTCCAGGAACTTCCCACATAAGTTCGAGACACCACCCACACCCTCCACCTCCTCCAAGACTTCCGGTTCCCCGGCCCCCAATGCCTCATCTTCACCATGGATATCCAATCCCTCTACACCCCCATCCGCCATGACCAGGGCCTCCAAGCCCTCCGTTTTTTCCTCTCCAGACGTCCCCAACAGTACCCTTCCACCGACACTCTCATTCGTTTGGCCGAACTCGTCCTCACCCTTAACAATTTCTCCTTCGAATCCTCCCACTTCCTCCAGACCAAAGGGGTAGCCATGGGCACACATA
>NC_057721.1:3495201-3508701 GCF_004010195.1 Chiloscyllium plagiosum | reverse complement strand
GCCCCCCTACAACCCACCCTCCCATCCTGGCACCTTCCCCTGCCACTGCAGGAACTGCAAAACCTGCGCCCACACCTCCTCCCTCACCTCCATCCAAGGCCCTAAAGGAGCCTTCCACATCCATCAAAGTTTTACCTGCACATCCACTAATATCATTTATTGCATCCATTGCACCCGATGTGGTCTCCTCTACATTGGGGAGACTTTTCACCTCCGAGCAGAGCACTTTAGGGAACATCTCCGGGACACCCGCACCAATGAACCACACCGCCCCGTGGCCCAACATTTCAACTCCCCCTCCCACTCTGCCGAGGACATGGAGGTCCTGGGCCTCCTTCACCACCGCTCCCTCACCAGACGCCTGGAGGAAGAACACCTCATCTTCCTCCTCGGAACACTTCAATCCCAGGGCATCAATGTGGACTTCAACAGTTTCCTCATTTCCCCTTCCCCCACACCTAGTTCCAAACTTTCAGCTCAGCACTGTCCCCATGACTTGTCCTACCTGCCTATCTTCTTTTCCACCTATCCACTCCACCCTCCCCCCTGACCTATCACCTTTATCCCCTCCCCCACTCACCTATTGTACTCTATGCTACTTTCTCCCCACCCCCACCCTCCTCTAGCTTATCTCTCCACCCTTCAGGCTCACTGCCTTTATTCCTGATGAAGGGCTTTTGCCCGAAACGTCGATTTTACTGCTCCTCGGATGCCGCCTGAACTTCTGTGCTCTTCCAGCACCACTAATCCAAAAAAGACAGTAGAGCAACAATGACAGGAGTTTCTGGATGTAATTGAGGAAACAGCACAGTAAGAAAGATTGTCGGGGTGGGGGCGGAGGTGGGTGGAATTAGACCGCCATGGCTGACAAAGGAAGTCAGGAAATATATCAAAAAAAGAGAGAGCCTATAAAGTGGCCAAAGGATTGGGAAGGTTACAAAAACAAACAGAAGGTAACAGAGAGAGAGATAAAGAAGGAGAAGATCAAATATGAAGGTAGTCTATCCAGTAATATTAGAAATGACATTAAAAGTTTATTTCAATACATAAGAAACAAACGAGAGGCCAAAATAGAAATTGGGCCGTTCCAAATTGATGCAGGAAAGCTACTGCTGGGAGATAAGGGAATAGCTGGAGAACTGAATAAGTACTTTGTGGCAGTCTTCACAGTGGAAGACATGAGTAATATCCCAACAATTAAGGAGAGTCAAGGGGCAGAGTTAAGTATGGTAGCCATTACAAAAAAGAAGTGCTATAAAAGCTAAAAGGTCTAAAAATTGATAAATCTCCTGGCCCTGATGGGCTACATCCTAGAGTTCTGAGAGAGGTGGCTGAGGAAATAGTGGAGGCATTGGTTGTGATCTTTCAAAAGTCACTGGAGTCAGGGAAAGTCCCGGATGATTGGAAGATCGCTGTTGTAAACCCCTTCTTCAAGAAAGGATCAAGACAAAAGATGGAAAATTATAGGCCGATTAGCCTAACCTCGGTTGTTGGTAAAATTCTGGAATCCATCGTTAAGGATGAGGTTTATAAATTCTTGGAAGTGCAGGGTTAGATTAGAACAAATCAGCATGGATTTAGTAAGGGGAGTTCGTGCCTAACAAACTTGATCTAACTCTTTGAAAGGTAACAAGTAGATTAGACCAGGGAAACCCAGTGGATGTCATCTATCCAGACTTCCAAAAGGTCTTTGATATGGTACCTCACGGGAGACTGCTGAGTAAAGTGAGGGCCCATGGTGTTCGAGGTGAGCTACTGGCACGGATTGAGGATTGGCTGTCTGACAGAAGGCAGAGAGTTGGGATAAAAGGTTCTTTTTCGGAATGGCAGCCGGTGACAAGTGGTGTCCCGCAGGGTTCGGTGTTGGGCCGCAGCTGTTCACATTATATATTAATGATCTGGAAGAAGGCACTGGGGGCATTCTGGTGAAGTTCCCCAATGATATGAAGTTAGTCGGACAGGCAGGTAGTTCTGAGGAGGTGGGGAGGCTGCAGAAAGATTTCGACAGTTTAGGAGAGTGGTCCAGGAAATGGCTGATGAAATTCAACATGAGCAAATGCAAGGTCTCTCACTTTGGAAAAAAGAATACAGGCATGGACTATTTTCTAAACAGTGAGAAAATTCATAAAGCCAAAGTACAAAGGGATCTGGGAATGCTAGACCAGGATTCTCTAAAGGTTGACTTGCACGTTGAGTCCATGGTGAAGAAAGCAAATGTAATGTTATCATTTATCACAAGAGGGTTGGAATATAAAAGCAGCGATGTGCTACTGAGACTTTATAAAGCTCTGGTTAGGCCCAATTTGGAATACTGTGTCCAATTTTGGGCCCCACACCTCAGGAAGGACATACTGGCACTGGAGCGTGTCCAGCGGAGATTCACACGGATGATCCCTGGAATAGTAGGCCTAACATACGATGAACTGCTGAGTATCCTGGGATTGTATCCCCGAGAGTTTAGAAGGTTAAGGGGAGATCTAATAGAAACTTACAAGATAATGCATGACTTAGAAAGGGTGGACGCTGGGAAGTTGTTTCTGTTAGGCAGGGTGACTAGGACCTGTGCGCACTGCCTTAGAATTAGAGGGGGTCAATTTAGAACAGAAATGAGGAGACATTTCTTCAGCCAGAGAGTGGCGGGCCTGTGGAATTTGTTGCCACAGATAAATTCTTAATCTCACAAGGAATTAAGGGCTACGGAGAGAGTGAGTTGAAATGCCCATCAGCCATGATTGAATAGTGCAGTGGACTCGATGGGCCGAATGACCTTACTTCCACTCTTATGGTCTAACCTGCACATCTTTAGACTGTGGGAGGAAACCAGAGCATCCAGAGGAAACCCACACAGACACGGGCAGAATGTGCAAACTCCACACAAACAGTTGCCCGAGGCTGGAATCCAACCCAGGTCCCTGGCACAGTAAGGCAGCAGTGCTAACCACTGAGCCACCATGCCACCCATGTTATGCGGAGAGATCAGACAGACTGATCTGTCCAGAGTTGAAGAGATTGAGAGGGGTCATGATTGAGATGTATAAGATGATGAGGGGCATAGATAAGGTGGACAGATGGAGCTATGAATGACCGGGGGCGGAGGGGAGGGGGGGGCATAGATTGAAGGTAAGGGGCAGGACGTTTGGAGGAATGTGAGGACAATCTTTTTCACCCAGAGGGTGGTGGGAATCTGGAACTCACTCTCTGCAAGGAGTGAGTAAGGAGTAACACTGACAAAGTATTTGGATGTGATACCAAGGCTGTGGGCCAAGTTCTAGAAAATGGGATTAGAACAGCAGATGGTAGATTTGGACTAACGCAGACCCATTGCGCTGAAGAGCCTTTTTCTGTGCTATCAATCTCTATGACTCTATTGCCATGGAAAATGCCCTCTGAATATCTACTCCAGACCGAAAATAATGAGGACCTCTCATTCTGCCGGGGATGTCTGCCCCTGTAAGTAATGTTATTGTCGGGACCGCCTTGACATTTCAAGCTCTCTTTTTCTCTCAGAAATGCACAACACAGATGTTCCCAGTATCTGTTTTTGTTGGAACTTGACACCCTATGTCAACAAACTGGGCTGGACAATCAAGATAACAACAGTTCATCATATTTACAGACATGGGAAGGAGTTACAAGTGACCGTAACATCTGGGAATATATTCTATATATACATAGAATGTGATATATTTAGTTCTGGTTCCAATTTAACAATCACGGGTTGAGTTGACTTCACAATGAGTCTCTAAGTTAGCTCTAGTTTACCAGAAGTATATTACTTCAGTGCCAGCTGATTCTGGGAGAGATGCACTCATCTTGGCCTGTGTGGAAATCATCTTCAGTTTTACTGTGAAATCACGTGATGCCAACTGTCTGCGAGGCTGAGCTGAAATGCTGGGTGTATATTGGCTGGTTGCAATATTTTTCCTCTTTTTCAGTTCTGGGAAAGTGAGGTCAGTGCTTACTGCCTGTCCCAGACGGTCCTGGAGAGGATTTGATTTGATTTGATTATTGTCACACGTACCGAGATACAGTGAAAAGTGTTGTTCTGCGTCCTACCCAGACCTTACATAAGTACATCAGGGTGCTAGAATAGAATGCAGCATATAGCGCCACGGCCACAGCGAAGGTTCAGAGAAGGATCAACTTAATACGTGAGAGGTCCTGTCAAAAGCCTGATAACAGCGGGGAAGAAGCTGTTCTTGAATCTGTTGGTACATGTTTAAAGCTTGCGTATCTTCTGCCTGATAGAAGAGGGTGGGAGAGAGTATAACCAGGGTGGGAGGGGTCTTTGATGAAGCTGGCTGCTTTCCCAAGGTAATGGGAAGTGTAGATGGAGTCTATGCATGGAAGGCTGGTTTTTAAGATGGACTGGGCTCTGTTCACAACTCAACATGTTTTCAAACCTTCTGGATGGTGGTAAGCACCCCTGAAGGCACTTAATGTACAGGACAGACCTGGTAATGATGGCAGGTTTCCTTCCCTGATGGACTTGGTGCACAAGATGTGTTTGAATGGTAAAAGGATTAATCATTATTATTAACGAGACAAGGTTTGTTTCACTGGAATGAAGTTAAACCCTACCGTCCGACCCACCCACCCCTCCTCTGGCTCATGGTTTAGCACAGGACGCGATGGGTTTCAGTCACCTGCAATGCTCGAGTCTTCCTTCAGTTACTGGAGAAGGACCTGCATTTGTGTAGCACCCACTGAGAGCTGCCAGCCCAATCCCGAGGTGGACTGTTATTCTGAGCTCAGCAGCAGCACCCCCCGGAATGGCGGTGGCCGTCTGCAGCGTTGCACATACCCACAGCTTTGGGAGGGGGAGGGGGAAGGGGGGGCAAGCGAGCCTAGCATAGACACCCCATGGGTTTCTGATTAGGGTGCAGCCCACTGATGGGCTCCTGGCTTCGATACCGAGTGCCAACGTCTGAAAATTCTTGAGCAAACCAAATCCCAATGATCATGCTTTTGCCACCACCCATCCACCCCTCTCCCAAACTTGTGATGTTGGGTTAATCCCTGGCTGAAATGACCATGCAGGGGGCCTCAGTTGGTAGTGGGGAAGGGGGACCCCATCTGTGACTGAACGGAAATTCACCATCATCCTGCCTGATTAAACATTTCTCTGCCACGCAAGAGATTCTGCACTCCCTTTGTGAGCAAGTGACTTGCTATTTACCAGGATGACTGCATCCCAGAATTTGGCATTCCAGGGTGAAGGGGGGGGGAGTTAATTAGCTCCAGATAACAACGATCTCTGACTCAGGATTAGCAGTCAATTCAGCATCAAATAGCATCCTACAATATTGGTCATGCTAACCAAACTAGTCAAACACTGTACCTAGAATGAGCTGATTGAGGAAAGCCCGGACTGGGCCAGTATCCTCTGGATAGAAGAGTCAGAGATGACTGAATTGAAACATATACGATTCTGAAGGGGACTTGACGTGGAAACCATGTTTGGCTTTGTGGGAGAATCTCAAACTCGGATTGCTGTTTAAAAATCAAGAAGCGTCCATTTTAAAACAGAGATAAGGAAACGTGTTTTTTCCTCCCGGAGGACTGAGAGCCGTAAAGTCATACAGCGTGGAAACAGACCCTTCGGTCCAACTAGTCTGTGCCGACCAGAAATCCCAAACTAAATTAGTCCAGTTGGCCGCACTTAGCCCATATCCCTCCAAACATTTCCTGTTCATGTCCTTATCCAAATGTCTTTTAAATGCTGTAACTGTAGCCGCATCCATCACTTCCTCTGGCAATTCATTCCATATATGAACCAATCTCTGTGTAAAAACGTTGCCCCTCAGGTCCTTTTTAAATCTTTCTCCTCTCACCCTTAAAAATATGCCCCCTAGTTTTGAACTCCCCCACCCTAGGGAAAAGACTCTTGTCATTCATCTTATCTATGTCCCACTTGGTTTTATAAACCAATAAGGTCACCCCTCAGCTTCCTACACTTCAGCCTTTCCCATCTATTTTTATATCTCAAACCCTCCAATCCAAGCAACATCCTGGTAAACCTTTTCCGAACTCGCTCCAGTTTAACAATATCCTTCCTCTAACAGGGCGACCAGAACTGGACACAGTACCGCAGGAGAGGCTTCACCAGCATCTTGTACAAGCTCAGCATGATGTCCCAACAAACCGTCCCCTCAATGTCAGCAAAATGCAAGAGCTGGTCATTGACTTCAGGAACCAAGGAGGAGGGCACACCCCTGTCTAGGTCAACGGTGCTGAGGTGGAGATGGTCAAAAGCGTCAAGTTCCTGGGAGAGACGATCACCGACAATCTGTCCTGAACCACTCACATTGGTGAAACGGTCAAGAAAGCACAACAACGTCTCTATTTCCTCATGAGACTAAGGAAATTTGGCATGCCCATGAGAACCCTCACCAACCTTTACAGGTGCACATTAGAAAGCATTCTATCTGGATGCATCATGACTTGCGAAAGCAACTCATCTGCCCAGGACTAGAGAGTTGTGAACACAGCCCAGTCCATCACACAAGCCAACCTTCCATCCAGTGACTCCATCCACATTTCATTTTATCACGGAAAGGCAGTCAATATCATAAGAGACCCTACCCACCCACCCCTCCCGTTATAATCTCTTCCAACTTCTTCCGTCAGGCAGAAAATATAAAAGCTTAAACACACGTACTAACAGATTCAAGAACAGCTTCTTCCCCAGCTGTTATTAGACTTCTGAATGGACCTCTCAAATTTCACATTTGCTGTTGCTCTCACTGTTTGTGCACCTTCTCTGCAGCTGTAACATTGTATTCCTCGCTCTGTGCTATCACCTTTGTATGGTATGATCTGTCTGTACTGTGTGCAAAACAAAACGTTTCACTGCACCTGGGCACATGTATCAATAATTAATCAAATCAAAATCAAATCAACTCCAGAGGTCTGAGCAACAAAGACAAACATGCTAAATGTCTTCTTCACCATCTTGTCTACCTGTGATGCAAATTTCAAAGAATTACATTCCTCAAACTCCTGGGTCTCTGTTCTATCACACTGCCCAGGGCCCTATTATTCCTTGTATAAGTCGTCGTTTGTTTTACTGAAATTCAATGACCTCACATGGCACGGTGGCACAGTGGTTAGCACTGCTGCCTCACAGCGCCAGAGACCTGGATTCGATTCCAGCCTCGGGCGACTGTCTGTGTGGAGTTTGCACATTCTCCCTGTGTCTGCGTGAGTTTCTTCCGGGTGCTCCGGTTTCCTCCCACAGTCCAAAGATGTGCAGGGTCAGGTGAATTGGCCATGCTAAATTGCCCGTAGTGTTAGGTAAGGGGTAAATGTAGGTGCATAGGTGGGTTGCGCTTTGGCGGGGCGGTGTGGACTTGTTGGGCCGAAGGGCCTGTTTCCACACTGTAAGTAATCTAATCTAAACTCCATCTGCCATTTCTCAGTCCATTGACCCAATTGATCTTTGGAATTCCCTTCCTTAAAAGGCAGTGGATGTTGAATCCCTAAATTTAGATTCTTGATGCCCAAGGGTATGAAAGATCTTTCAGTGATATGCAGGAATGGGGAGTTCAGGTTGAAATCAGATCAGCCCTGGTCTTATTGAATGAGGAAGGTGCCTTAACATGGAAACTTGAAACACTGATCGAAGAGAAATGAATTCTGGTCACAGGATTTCATCCCAAGGGCCGAGTGGTCGATTCTTGCTTGTATGTAGCATCTTCCAAAAGCTGCTGTTGAGGTTCACCACACAACAGAAAGGGGCAACTTCCTGTCTTGGTTGGTCAATGGGCAGGTAGAACTTACTCTACAAACTGCCCCTGAATACGGAGTGCCATCAACTGCTCTCACATCATCATCATCATCATCAGCTTCCATCATGAACTAACAGGCAGTCCGCTCCCCTTGATGTGAGGGCACAGGCAGGGGAATAGCTATTAGCCCAACCTTTCCTCAGCAACACTGTGCTATCTGGTTCCACAGCAAACCAAAGGGTGGCAACCAGTCAATGAGGCTTTGCCCACTGCTGACATGGTTCACCACTCCAGGTCCCACCCTCCGATGTCTGGGGATGGGCCGGGCCGGAGGTGCTGAATGGGTCAGACACACAGTTGAATTCCATTCAAGGGCAGGTCTCAGAGTACAGAGTCTACACACTGTGCGTAAGCACACAGAGACGGCACAATCACAACCACTGCACTGACCGACTGACTTCTGTCTTCTCTGCAGATTCAGAGCTGTCAGATCCGAGGGAAAATCTGATGGTGGGAGCACTGCCATTCAATTGGAGAGGTGCCAGATAGACGATGTCGGAAATGGCTTACGACCAGAATCCCCTTCACTGATCAGGTACACTGGAAAATGTCTGAGTAGGAAGGCAGCCGTAACCTTTGAAGAGCCGTCTACAATCCCACATCCTGGCCAGTGAGTTCACCAAGGGAGGAGGTGTTGCCATGTCACTGAATGAACTAAGTACTTGTGGTCTCCATCTCTTGCTGCTATCATGCCCAAGGTGGTCAACAGCTCACCGCCCTCACCAGGAGAGGTCCTGCTGGAAGCGAGACAGTCCCCTGGAGTGCTGAGGTGAACATGAACTCATTTCTGATGAAGGGCTCCGGCCCGAACATTCGATTTCCCTGGTCATCGGATGCTGCCTGACCTGCTGTGCGCTTCCAGCAACACACTCTGAACATGGATTGAGATGACCTGAGAGGGCAAAGGTCAGATATTGGCAGTGACACCTCACCGGATAGTGGCACTTGGTAGTCTATCGCCAGTGTGCGTGGATGCCAGGCTTGAAGAATTCTGGGATTTTCCTGCTGTTGACTTCAGTCACTGCGATAAGAATCGAACATGCCATCGACTGAATGCTGCTGTTCATTCAGTCCATCTGTCCTGACAGTCTCAAACAGTGGTCATTATAGTCTTTTCTCACTGGGTTTCTGAGAGAGTGGGGATGTGCGGGCAGTTGGGGTTTTTACGCTGGGCTGCCAATGATCTCCATCCACCCCTCCCTTCCTTCAGTCCCTGCCACCACGGGTGGGTTTCATGGTCAGGAATCAGGTCCGACTCCCGGCTAAAATCCAGCCCCAACCCCCACTCACCCGTCACCTCCTTCGCTCACTGGCCCGGATTGTAATCCCTTCTCCGCTGGTAATTCACCATCTCTGAAATGCTCTACGACCTGTTGCCTGTTAAAATGCAGGTTGCCGTTGTCCCGTGAGAAAGCATGTGGTTGGAACAGAAGAACCAACCTTGGGAAGTTCAGATGCTCATGAGGAGAGAATGAGGAGCCCCGGCCTGTGCTCTCTGGAGTTTAGAACAATGAGGCGCGATCTCGTTGGAGTGCAGAAATACCAATCCCATGGAGGTGTGCAGGATTAATGGCGTGAGTATAATGGGAGATTGGAATCACTCTCACAACGAAGGCCATGCATTTTTTAGAATGAGTGCAGGCCAACTTCCTTCAGCCCCACCAGCAGAGGGCTAGGCCAGTGTTGGGAATGAACTAACAACTTGGCAGGAAAGGAATGTTTTGCGAATAGCAACTGCTGAGTTTGGTATGAGGTTTGGCAAGGGGTAAGTGGAAATAGGAAATCTAGATTTTTAACTGGAATGAGACAGATAGAGCTGTTAGGAGAAATGAAGTGAGAGTGGGGAACTGAGCTATAGGGGGGTGGTGTGAGGTAACTACATGGGGACTTGGAACAGCACGATGCCATACAGCATTCCTCTGGAAGCCAAAAGGCTCAAATTGTGCAGTCAGGCCACAAAGATCAGTCACGTGAGGTAAAAGACAGCATCGAGCTAAAAGAAAAAACCTTACGACATGAAAAGGCAAAATATTCAAGCTGTGGGACAGCGATAATGACCGACAAAGGCGTAAACAAGGAGCCCCAGAAATAACTCGCAAAGCACGTCAGTTGTTTTTAAGAATACAATGTTTTCTGCAACTGGATTTGAAAGAGAGCAGGGGTGAAGAATGTGGGTCAGTTCAAAGTCACATTCCATAGAGTAAGCAACAAGAAGACTTGGCCCATTAAATGTACACTCACTAAATGTTGGTCTGTTATGGAGAGACTGAGGGCAAATTGCCAATGGACCAGAGAACCTCAAACTTAGTCAAAGGGAAAATCTTAATTAAACTGTAATTAAGAAAATATTGAGAGTTGGGATTACTTCAAAATCCACCCCCCCACCCTCAACAGAGATTATGGAAAGGAGGAAGTGAGGAACTAAGGGATGCATTCCTCATGATCTTCCAAGTGATCTCTTGCTTGGGGAGTGATTTATGTTTGGATCTGGAATTTTCCATTGATGCTCCGTTATTTAACATTGTCTGATGTATACTCAGAGTCATTTGGCTGAAAGGTAGATGTGCTTGCTCCCAGGTCTGCTGTGGTGCAGGAAAACCCTAGGCTTGTTCAACAAAAGGGAGAAAAGTCAGATGGTGGTGCAGGGAGTCTGGGGTCAGCTTGATGGGAGGAGGAAGGGGTCAGAGTGAGGTCATGAGTCGGGGTGTTGGGAAGGGGTCAGGGTGATGTATGGGGAAGGTCATGGGTCAGGTCAGGGTGATATGTGAGAGAGGTCATGGATCAGGATGATGTGATGGGGAGGTCTTGGGTCAGGGCAAGGTCACGGGTCAAGGTGCTATGTGGAAGAGGTCATGGATGTTAGAGAGGTCATGGGTCAGGGTGTTACGAGAGAAGGTCATGGGTCAGGGTGTTACGAGAGAAGGTCATGGGTCAGGGTGATATGAGAGAAGGTCATGGGTCAGGGTGATATGAGAGGTCATGGGTCAGGGTGTTACGAGAGAAGGTCATGGGTCAGGGTGATATGAGAGGTCATGGGTCAGGGTGTTATGAGAGAAGATTATCCACTGCAACCAAAACGTCACCACTGCTCTCTCAGGCTGCAAGCCTGTTACTGGTAATGGGAGAGTCCCATGTAGTATCCCAGAGGCACTGCACCTCCACAACTTTTTGGTTTCACAGGGCTGTGCAACATCAAGGGCCGAAGGGCCTGTACTGCGCTGTAATGTTCTATGTTCTATGTTTACAGGATGCAAAGGAGCCCTGGCAACAATGGCTGTGACGCCATTGCTGGAGATCGTAACCTCACTCATGCGCCCCACGACCCCCCCCCCCACACACACTTTCAATCCCTGCACTAAATGGCTGGGCCTTGTCTTGCACCCACATGGTTCAAGGTGCCTCAACGTGGAGGCACTCTCTTCCCTCCCCTTGCAGCTTCAGCAGCAGCCATCTCTAACGGTGGCCAGGATTGGGTCAGCAGCTCTGACCATAGACTGCCTTAGCCATGTTCCATCGGCCTGTCGAGTCAACACAGCCTCACAGAATAGTACTCAACATACCACCACTTCGGTGCCAATCAATCTTTAAGTTCTTTCCTCACTAGGATTGGGAAGATGAAAATCATCAGAATCATAAATGGGATCACGCAGAAGCTGTTGTGCCCACCTAGCCTGCTTGCCCACTCAGTAAATCATAGCTGGTCTGATTGTGGACTTAACTCCACTTTCATGTCACACTGTACCCCTCACCCCTTCCATAACTCCTGTCTCTGTTTTTCTTTTTATTTGTTTATGGGATGTGAGCATCACTGTTGAGGGTTCCCCTTATTACCTCTCCCTGAATGTCCAGAGGACAGTCAAACGTCAGCCACATCACTGTGGGTCTGGAGTCACATGTAGGCCAGACCCAGGAGGCTGGTAGTTTCCTTCCCTAAAGGACATTAGTGAACGAGATAGGTTTTTCTGACAATTGACAACAGTTTCATGGTCATCAGTAGACTCCTAATTCCAGATTTTTATTGGATTCAGGTTCCACCATCTGCCATGATGGGTTTCGAACTCGGATCCTCAGAACATTAGCTGGGGAATCTTGCATGAAGAGTCCAGCGATAATACCATTCCGGGTTAGAAATCTCTTGACCACAGTCAATCACCCAGCCTCTGGGAGTAGCGACTTCCCAAAGCAATTCTGAATTGATTCTCGCTGTCACCTCTGCAACGTTCAGGATGTGGCTTGTCCACTAGCTCACAGCTAACCAGTTTAACACTCACTGCTCTGTGTCAGAGGTGATTGTAACAGCACGATCAACCAGTTCAGGTCTGGATTCACAACAGTCATCCTTATCATCAAATATGTATTTGCTGATACATTCTATTTTGTTCAAAAAAGCATGCAATCTGTCGACAGTCAGTACTTTGGAAATAGAACTTGTCTGACTTAAGATTGGAATACAGAGAACTCTAACCTCACGTCTTTAACACATTATCTGAGCTGAGATGTCACTTTTTTTTATAAAACACTTAAATCAGGACAGTGACTTGAAAGAAGTTCTGGGATTTACATATTAATGAATTGAAACCCGCAACCCATTTTAAGTGGCTAAAGACTTAACAGCAATCTAGGTTTGTTCAATATATCACATCACGTGATCTTTTGCTGTAAACTCTGTGTCCAATGATCCTGTCCCACTAGCTACCTGATGAAAGAGCAGTGCTCCAAAGGTAAATACTTCCAAATAAACCTATTGGACTATAACCTGGTGTTGTGTGACTTTTTAACTTCAAATAAGGAGCACAAACCCAAGCTGACTGCCTCTAACACAGATGGATCCTTTTGTAAATATGGGACTGAAATGTCACTGAGTTACCTTGATGTGCTCCAGTCTGGAGTTTTTACAGTGTTAGTAACTTGCATGCTATTTGAATACAACTCTTCTGAATTTAAGTAGCCATTTGTTAGGAGGGAACTTGCGTATTGATGAACAGAAGGCACATTTTGTCAAAATTGTTTTGATTTGCGCTCATCAGGGCAGTTTGCAAGAACGTCAGCGAAAAGTGGGGCAATTTTTGCTTTGCTTAAGAGGCTGCTGATGGGCTGACAAGTGGACTATGATTGGTCGAGGTGATGCCACAGGCTCTGCCAATTGGAGTTCACTTGCAGACACATCAGCATTCTCTTCTTAGACATTCTGAAAAATGGTCTCCTTTACAGCCAATTTAGTATGATTACACAACCCTGACACCAACCGCCCTGGATAAGTCAGTATGTTTGAAGGTATGCCATATGCACGTGTGGAGACATGCATGTGTGTGCATGCATGTGTGTGTGTGTGTGCGTGCATGTGTGCATGCACGTGTGTGTGTGTGCGTATGTGTGCGCATGTGTGTGTGTGAGTGTGTGTATATGTGCATGTGTGTGTTTGCGTGTGTGTGCGCGTGTGCGTTTGTGCGTGTGTGTGCATGTGCATGTGTGCGCGCGTGTGTGTATGTGCATGTGTGTGTGCATGTGTGTTCGTGTGTGTGTGTGTGTTCGTGTGTATGCATGTGTGTTCGTGTGTGCGCGTGTGTGTGCGTGCGTGTGTGCATGCACGTGTGTATGTGTGTGTGTGTATGTGTGTGTGTGTATATGTGCATGTGCGTGTGTGTGTCTGTGTGTGTGTATGTGTGCGTGTGTGTGTATGTGTGTGCATGTTGTGTGCGTGTGTGTGTCA
>NC_057721.1:3487950-3489921 GCF_004010195.1 Chiloscyllium plagiosum | reverse complement strand
TGTGTGCATCTGTGTGTGTGTCTGTGTGTGTGCGTGTGTGTCTGTGTGTGTGTATCTGTTTGTATGTGTATATGTGTGTGTGTGTGTGCGTGTTTGTGTCTGATTCCAGTTGTTTCAATGTTGCTGAACTATACATATTGCTGACAGCTGAGAAGCCTGGACCCATTCTCACTGTGCTGGATGCATGTGGAGTTTCCACTCATGTACTTCCTCCCTGGGGGTTTTATACAGACAGTGAACAACTCCTTTCCTGTTGAGCAGCTTTCTGTTCATCGTTCGGAATCATTCAAGCATCCAGCACTTTGACCCCATTCCAACTCTTTAAAAGGGCAAGGCTGTTCCTTCCTTCCAGACCCTGTCCTTGCACCAGCCCCCAAACCCCCCCCCCCCCTCAACTCCCCCAATTGCACTGCAAATTCTTTCTCTCCCTTTGAGTACTTGGCCTTTTGAAATATACTGTTGAATTTGTTTCCACCTCCTGGTCAGACGATTCAGGCCAGACCACAACAGCTGGCTAGGGGGAATAAGAAAATTCTTCCACGTGTTGAATCTAGTGGATTTGCCAATGATCCTGGCCTCTTCTGGCTCTGGACCCTTCTCCCTCTGGAGATGGTTTCTCCTCAGTCCCTCAATCAAGATTGTAGAACACCTCAATCAGATCTCCCCCCACCTCCCACCCTCCGCCACCCAGCGGCACCACCCCCCCCACACCTCCTATCCTAATTCTCCTCTACTCCCAGAAGAAACAGCATCCCCAGCCTCTCTACATGACTGAAATCCTTTCTCAGAAGAAGGGATGAGATTGTTCTGCCCATCAAACACATTCTATCATTCCTTAGGAGCTTGGATTTCAACCCAACTCTCCTGCTCACTCCCGGCATACCCCCCACCCCGGTTCCCTGAGCGATGGAAAATGAATCAATCCCAGCCTTAAAGTGGCTGTGGTCCCAAAGGGGTTGAATCAGGATCACCACACCTTAGGCAAGGGGAGGGATTGACCTCTTTATAGTGACTCGGTGTATGTGAGGGCTGCAGGTGCTGGAGCTTAGAGTCGAGAGTGTGGTGCTGGAAAAGCACAGCAGGTCAGGCAGCATCCGAGGAACAGGAGAATCAACGTTTCAGGCAAAAGCCCTTCATCAGGAATGACTGGGCTTTTGCCAAAACGTCGATTTTTCTGCGCCTCGGACACTGCCTGACCTGCTGTGCTTTTCCAGCACCCCACTCCTGATGGTGACTTCAGCCGGGAATTGAACCTACACTGTTGGCATCAGCCGACCGAGCTAACTGAATTAAGTAATAAAACATCCAGAACCTTCTCGTGTCCACAATTCCAAAGATTGTCAATCCTTCTGAAGAAATTTCTTCCCTTCTCGCTCCTAAATAATCAGCCCCTTACTTTGAGACTGGGCTCCATGTACCAGCAGAAACAACTTTTCCGCATCGAACCTGCTCAGAATCTGAATGTTTCAATCAGATCTCCACTTACCCTTTTAAACTTCAGAGAATATAAGTTCTAATTTCCTCAGCCTTTCATTAGAGAATAACCTCTCCATTCCTGGGACCAATTTGTTGAGCATTCACAGTGCTACCTCTGACATAAGTGTATCCTTTTATAAATATGGGACACAATTGTCACCGAGTTATTTTGATGTGCTCCATTATAGAGTTTTTGTAGTGTTAGTAAATTGCGTTCAGTTTGAATCCAACTTTTCTGAATTTGAGTACCAGATAGATTCGAGTAATAATCATGTAAAGATCAACCTCCTATGTTTGGTCAGAATTGTGGACTTTTCCATAAATCTCATGTAAAGGTCAACCCTAGTTCTTCACAGGTATCAGATAAACGCACACACACACACACTATACACACAAACACACGCACGCACACACATACACATACACACACACACATGCACATACACACGTACACACACAGGTACACACGCACACACACACATACACACGCACACA
>NC_057721.1:3459689-3487404 GCF_004010195.1 Chiloscyllium plagiosum | reverse complement strand
CTCCGGGTGCTCCGGTTTCCTCCCACAGTCCAAAGATGTGCAGGTCAGGTGAATTGGCCATGCTAAATTGCCCGTAGTGTTAGGTAAAAGGGGTAAATGCAGGGGAATGGGTGGGTTGCGCTTCGGCGGGTCGGTGTGGACTTGTTGGGCTGAACGGCCTGTTTCCACACTGTAAGTAATCTAATCTAATAAACATTTATGAGTCAATCTGCTGGTCATCATACTCCGCTCCAGGTCTTCTGGTCTGCCAGCCCTGGTGATCCGTTCCAGGTTTTCAGAATTACCATTGCATTGTTCATTTAGAGATCAGCTGGGCTTCTGTTATTGATATGGTAAGAATTTTGACAGCCATGAATTTCAGCCACTCAAAAGTAGCATCCATGCAATGGTCAACTCCATAAATTTAACCTTAAAAAGTAGTCAAACAAATTTGACTATTCCTTGTGTAGATACGGTAGCCATCTGTTAGCTTTGTTGAACAGGAGGCATGTTTTGTGAAACCATTTTCGATTTTCACTCATCAGGACGGATAAATATCCGTGAAAAAGTATCAGTGAAAATGGGGCAATTTTTGTATGGATTAAGAGGCTGCTGATTGGCTGGCAAGTGGACTATGATTAGTAGAGGTGTGACCACGGGCTCTACCAATCAGAGTCCACTTGCCAACAGATCAGCATTCTCTTCTAAGACATTTATAAAGAAATGTTCTCCTTTATGTTGGCACTCTTGCAAAGTGTCCTGATGGGTGCAAGATAAAAAGCTTCAGTGTCTTTTTTTTCCCAGCAACTTTCAGCAAATTTGGCTCTCAGGTTGTGGTCAGTACTGTAAAGGCTGACACTTAACCCTGGTCCCTAATTACCTGGGGAATGTGGGCACTCTGTGAACAGGTTGGGGTGATGTTGCCCATCATGGGGCAATTGGCAGGACCGTTGCAGTGGGTAGGCTCCATAACAATAAAAGCATTGTGTTGCCTGTTGCAGTGACTCAAGAAAGCCCAAGTTTCTGTCTGGAATCTTGCTGCCCTCGCGTGTCATGTTTGTTAAAAGTGTAAACATGGTGCATTATCTGCATACAGTGCATACACCAATCACGGCACACTGCTGGGTTGATTATGGTGGTATTAATCACCCAGTGTCAGTGCTGCCAAGCAGATGGACTTAGAATCTTAGAGTTGTACAGCACGGACATAGACCCTTCGGTCCAACTCATCCATGCTGGCCAGACATCCTAAATTAATCTAGTCCCATTTGCCAGCATTTGGCCTGAATCCTTCCCAATCACACACCCATCCACATGCCTTTTAAATGTTCTAATTGTACTCACCTCCACACTTCCTCTGGCAGCTCATTCCATACAAACACCACCCTCTGTTTGCAAAAGTTGTGCCTTACATCCCTTTTAAATATTTCCCCTCTCACCTTAAACGTATGCCCTCTAGTTCTGGACTCCCCCAACCCTGGGAAAAAGACTGTGATTATTCAACCCATCCATGCCCCTCATGGTTGTATAAGCCTCTATAAGGTCACCCCTCAGCCACCGACACTCCAGGAAAATAATGCCTCAGCCTAGTCAGCCTCTCCCTTTAGCTCAAATTCTCCAAGCCTGGCAATATCCTTGTAAATGTTTTCTGAACCCTTTCAAGTTTAACAACATCCTTCCGATAGGAGGGAGAGCTGAACTGTACACAATATTCCAAAAGTGGCCTAACCAATGTCATGTACAGGTGCATGACCTCCCAAATCCGATACTCAATACTCTGACCAATAAAGGAAAGCATACCAAACACGTGCTTCACTATCCTATCTACCTGAGACTCCACTTTCAAGGAGCTATGAACCTGCACTCCCAAGGTCTCTTTGTTCAGCAACACTCCCTAGGACCTTACCATTAAGTGTAAAAGCCCTGTCCTAGTTTGCCTTTCCAAAATGCCCCACATTTATCTAAATTAAACTCCATCTGCGAGTCCTCACCCCTCTGGTCCATCTGACCAAGATCCCGTTGTACTCTGAGGTAACTTTCTTCACTGTCCACTACACCTCCAATTTTGACGTCATCTGCAAACTTACTAACAATAAATTGACTTGGATCCCATTTACCACCCCCTGAGAAAAAGAACCGAAATGACATCACCACAGGAAATGACATCACCACAGGAAATGGTGTCACCAACACAAGGAAACTTAAACACATAAATAAAAAGCAGGCCATACCACTAATGCTTCACTGGAGGCTCACTGATGATGTTACCTAGTCGGGTGATGAAACGTCTGAAAACGAACCTTCCAGCTCAGCGAGCAAACCTACATCCAGAACCTCAACCTGAGCTACAAATCTTCTCAAAACTTGTTGTAGGGAAGGTATTGAGTCCTTTCTCATTGGAGATGGCCGTTCACACAACACTTATTTGGCATTCACATTGCTTGCCAACTGTCAACTCCAGCCTGTCTTTAAGGTCTTGCTATGGGCTGTTGTTGCCTACAGTTTGTCTGGTCATTTCTAACATGTGCACAAGCATCAGACAGGGGACCCTCTCTGTGTGAATCTCTGTACCTATCACTGTCTCTCTATCTCCACAATCTCTCTATCTGGGGCGGCACGGTGCCTCAGTGGTTAGCCCTGCTGCCTCTCAGCACCAGGAACCCGGGACCGTACCCACCATTGGCCTGTATACGTGGAGTGTGCACCTTCTCCCCGTGTCTGCGTGGGCTTCCTCCAGGCACTCCAGTTTCCTCCCACAGTCCAAAGATGTACAGTTTAGGTGGATTGGCTGTGCTAAATTACCCCATAGTGTACAATGATGTGCGGGCTAAGTGGATTGGCCATGGGAAATGCAGGGTTACAGGGATGTGGATGCGTCAAAGTAGGATGCTCCTTGGGATGGTTGGTGTTGACTTGATGTGCCAAATGCCTGCTTCCACACTGTAGGCATTCCATGATCTCGATGCCTCTCTTTGTCATTTGTTATCTCTCAGTATCTCTGCCTTGCCTTTGTCTCACTGTTTCCCCTCTCTCTCTCTCTCTCCTTCTCTTTCCCTTTCCCCAGTATCATGCTCTCTTTCTCTTTTGCACATAATCTTTCTCTGCCTCCCTAGTTCTCCCTTCGTCCCTGCCTTTCTGTGTTTTTTCTCATCCCGTCTCACTCTCACAGATTATTTCTGCCTCTTTCACTCCCTTTCTCTCTCTGTCGCTCTTTGCGTCCCTCTCTCTGTCTCTTTGCCTTGCTGCTAACCTCCTGTTCTGTCTTTCTCGCTCTCTCTGTCTGGTGCAACAAATGTATTAATTCCGCAGCAGCATTATGAAAGGGCTAGTCTGCACTCAAGGATCCACTAAAATTTTGAATGAGTAACCTCATTCTGCAGCGTTTTAGCATCAAATCATCCTGGAAGTGAGCGGTGGCTTTTTGTGAATCGTTAGAACTATTTACAGACAGGGCGTCGTAAGAAAGATCTAACTGAGAGTGCAGCAGAGTGACAATGCAATGCTTGTTTTGAGTGATGATATAGATAGAAGGATCGCTTTTAAACTAAAACAAGTCCCAATAAACATTCTGGGCTGGGGTGAAATCTCGGACTGTGGTTCTGCTTTTGCTAGGCGAGATGGGAACTATTTTGCCCGGATGACCGTGAGCGGGGTCAGTGGCGCGGGAAATAAAGCAAATGAGCGTGGAATGAAAGGAGCTCTTTCAAATGGTTAAGGGTGCTCAGGCTTCACAAGATCCTTCCTACAGGAAGGCCACTATAAGAAGTGGCCGAACCACCTTCTTTATACCCTTCATGATTTATTACCCTCCATAAGGTCACCCCTCAACCTCCTAGACTCCAGTGAAAAATGTCCGAGCACTATCTGGCCTCTCCTTATAATTCAAACCCTATATGCCCGTCAATACCCCGGTAAATCTTCTCTGAACCCTCTCCAGTGTAATAATATCCTTTCTATAACAGGGCAACCAGAACTGGACATGGGTACTCCAGAAGAACCCTGTACAGTCTGAACGTGGCGTCCCAACTCCCATACCCAAAGGACTGAATGATGAGGGCAAGCACGCTTAACCACCCTGTCTACATTTGATTCTTTTTTTCAGAACTCATCTGGACTTGAAATGTATTTGTCTTTTCACCGATGCTGCCAGACCTGCAGACTTCCTCCAGCCATTTCTGTTTTAGTTTCAGATTTTCAGCATCCACAATTCTTTGTTTCCTTGTCATGGTTCAGTTTCTTAAGACATCTGAAGGTTCAGCACAAATAATTTAGCTCTGCGACATCACATTTAAAATACGTTCATGCAATGAATGCTCTTCCCAAAGGCAGCTCTCCCTGGTGTATTCTGCCTGAAACGTGCTGCCTGTATTCAGGGATGGTTTGCCAGTGCTTTCAGCTCCCGAGACTCGAATTTGGACAGAGCGTGCAGAGTTGGCTTCACTCTGAGCAAACATGCCCACATGTCAGGCAAACTTGTAGCGAACGGAAACATCTCAATTCCTGTGTGTTCAAAGGAAATCGAGAACTCGAATATGAAAAACTGGGATGGGTGGGGGGGGCAGAGGTGGGTTAAGACATACTGTGAGCACGATTAGAACCTGGATAACTGGGACATTTTATTTCCCTGAAATTTCAGCGAAACGCTCCAATTCTTATGCTAAAATTGACACTTTATATCATTTCCTACAGAGCATCATTTGTATTAGCTTAGTTTTTGCTCTGATCTTTGTCCTCTGTGTTTAAAGACGATATGTTGGTTATTTTTCTGCATCTGTTCTCCATTTGTGAATTTAATGCCCTGTGCCTGCTTTGAGAATTCTGTGCATGGCTCTACATCTTCTGCATGTACTGTTCTTCGTATGTGCTGCATATACTCTGCATGGGCTCTGTATATACACTGAGCATATTCAACATAGCAAACTATAAACAGATCCAAGTTTTTCCTTTGCTAATTCTGCAGAGAGAAGTTCAACGTTTGAAAATCCAAAGGCAGCCTCCGTGGGGATAAATTGAATGATTGATTTAATGCAGAGGAACAGCATTCACCCTGAACCCGGCAGGCTGCCAAGTTCCCCCTGATGTTTCTGATTAAACATCTGGGACAAACAACTCTCTCCAGCGCTTAATAACTCAAGCGCTTTATCTGAAACAGAACAGAAAGCCATTTCTCACATATTGTCAGCGCCTGGCGATACTTGCAAAATGTAATCCCTGATATCACAGAGGCCTCATGGCATAGAATGAGACAGTTCAGCCCATTGTGACTGCACTAGCCCTTCAAATGAGCATCATCTACGTTTTCCCCATCTATATTGATGTAAGGGCCAAGCCCCACTCAGATGTGGCACGGTGGCTCAGTGGTTAGCACTGCTGTCTCACAGCACCAGGGTCCCAGATTCAATTCCACCCTCGGGCGACTGACTGTGTGGAGTTTGCACGTTCTCCCCGTGTCTGCGTGGGTTTCCTCCGGGTGCTCCAGCTTCATCCCACAGTCCAAAAATGTCCAGGTTAGGTGAATTGGCCATGCTAAATTGCTCAAAAGTGTTAGGTGCATTAGTCAGAGGGGAAATGGGTCTGAGTGGGTTACTCTTTCGAGGGTCGGTGTGGACTGGTTGGGCCGAAGGGCCTTTTTCCACTCTGTAGGGAATCTAATCTAAACAAAAATGCCAGTGAAGGAAATTTACAGCGATGCCAATGTAGTTTATGCCGTTCCCAAACTGGCTGTGTTAATTAAAGGTGAAGGACAGCAGCTCATTCTACAAAATACACAAAGATAAATCACTGTCAATGATTTCCTTTATGCGTTGTCAAAGGTTGAGCCGCAAGGAATTCTTTCAAACCTTAGACTGGGAACTTTGTTTTTCAAACTGAAGTAAACTCCAGGACACTGACAGGTTTTCGAGATGGTTGAGTTCAGGTGAAGTACGTGTCTGGCAGTGTTAATGAGATAGAAAGATGATGTTCATTCAACACATGGAAATGAAACAGAAAGTATTGGAAATGTTCAAGCCCCCCTATCACCATCTGAAAAGGTTCAGACAGGCTGCTGCTTTGATCTTTTGTCGGAATCCAGTTATGAAAGGTGTAGTTATTGAACTTTATGGTACTGATGGGATTGCCAAGATATCTGGCATGTTCTGTTTTTATTTGAGCTTTCCTGTCCTCCAGTTCTTACAGCTCCTGCTTCACGCTGTTTTCTCTCTGGTTAAAGCAGACCTCTCAACATGTTTCCACTCCATCCGGGAGCGTTCCCAGTTTCCTCCAATCACTAGTGATCAGGCTGCAGTCAGAATTTATTACAGAAAGGAAAGAGATGGGAGCTTTACTGGAATCAGGTTGAAGTGAAGGGAAGGTTTTAATGTCTGTCAGAAATTCCTCTTGATGTACCCTAGTGTAGGAACGTAATGAAATAGGAGCAGAATTGGACCTTTAGACTGCTGCGTCACTCAATAAACTTATGACTCATATGTTTGTGCTTTGAACTCCACATTTCTATCTGCCCCCCAATAACTTTTGACCCCTAGAGCAGCATGGTGGTTCAGTGGTTAGCACTGCTGCCTCACAGCGCCAGGAACCCAGGTTCGATCCCAGCCTTGGGTGACTGTCTGTGTGGAGTTTGCATGTTGTCTGTATGTGTATGTGCTCTGGTAGGGGGTGGGATGCTCCTTAGAGGGTTGGGGTGGACTGGAGGGGTTATATGGCTCTCTGCCTAACAGGAATTTATCTGCAGCTGACTTAAACATATCCAATGCTTCTCACCTTCTCAAGCAGACACTTCCAAAGTGATGCAAACCTCAGGGAGAAACAAATTGTCTCATGCCCTGTCCTAAAATGGTGAGCCCTAAGTTTAAAACAGTACCCCCTAGCAGTGGACTGACCCACAAGAGGAAAGATCCTTTCCAAGTGCACCTGTCAATGCTGTTAAAGACTTAATGCACAGCAATTCAATCACCCCTCACTCTCCTAACCTCCAGTGGAAACAAACCCAGTCTGTCCAACGTTTCCTCAAAAGGTGACCGACTCCTTCCAGGTTTCAGTCCAACCTCCTCTCAACCATCTCTAATGCATTTACATCCTTCCATCAATAAGGAGACCAAAACTGCATGCAGTGTTCAAGATGTGGTCTGTCCAGATATGAAGTGGAGCACAATGTGAAGCTGAAGAAAAAGGGAACAGTGTGTGTATGTATGCAGCACTGTGTGGGAAATCAAGATGGCAGCAGAGGAGTAGGCAGCGCTCAGGCTCCTGTGCCCAGGCTTGTCCTCTTCCTCTGCTTTTCTTTTCCTTTTCTCCCCTTCTGCCTTTCTCAGTTTATTTTGTGGCTTTTGATTAACCTACCTTCTAAAGAGAGCTGTTCAGTAGGAAGGGGGCTCCGATGGGGTCCGGAGCAGCTGCATCTTCAGGGGAAGTGTGGCTACAGATTCGGCCAATCTGTGAAGCCTGGATGGGCACCCTGAGGCAGCAGCATGGCATGGGCTGGTATAGCCCAGAGCAGGACTGTAACAGCGGAGAAGGAAAAGTTGGACTCTCTTTAAATTACCTTGAAGTATTCAATTCAATTTGATGCCCTGTGGTAACTGCAACTGAAGTACAACATTCTTACTTTGAGAACATAGAACAATACAGGCCATTCAGTTCATCATGTCTCTGCCAAACATGATGCCATTCTAAACTAATCTCATCCATTTGCACATGGCCCATATATCCTTCCATTCTCTGCCTGATCACGTATCGGTCTAAGTAGTTGTTATCATATTTGCTTCTACCAACCCTCCTGGCAATGCATTCCAGGCACCTACCACCCACTGCGTAAAAACCTTTGCTTGCACATCTCCTTCAAACTCACCTTAAACCTACGCCCACATTTCCATCCTGGGAGAATCCATCCTAACTACGTAATTTTGTATACTTGTATCAGGTCGCTCCTTAACGTCCCACGGTCTCGTGAAACAATCCAAGCTGTCCAACCTCTCCTAATGGTGAATACACTCCAAACGAGGCAATATCCTTTGCACCCTCTCCAAAGCCTTCCACATCTTACCAATGGTGTGGTGACCAGAATTGCATACAGTCCATGGTTCGCTGAACATGGCTACACAAGTGGGTAAGGTGGTAAAGAAGGTTTTCAGCGTCCTTGCCTTATCTGTTGGGGCGTTGAGTATTAAAGTTGGTAAGTCATGTTGCACTTACAGTCTGTTGTGTTATCACACATTATTTTTCAACACACATTGGCTTTAAAACAATTGAAGGATTTAGACCATTATTTGTAGAACATGATCATTTCTTACCTGTATTGGTTATTACATGATTCCAGCCCCATTAGTTTAAATATGTGACTATTGCAAGATGAGTCCAAACTAAAGTTTAATTACAACTGGTTCTGATATAACGTGAGAGTTCTGTTCTTGTGCGATCTTGCGTTATAAGCCAATCTTGCAATAGTCACATATTTAAACAAGGGGGTTGGAATCATGTAATAACCAATACAGGTAAGGAAAGATCACATTATACAAATAATGGTCTAAATTCTTCAATTGCTTTCAAGCCAATTTGTATTGAAGAAAAATGTGTTATAGCACAACAGACTGTTATTGCAACATGACTTGCCAACTTTTATACTCAATGGCCCAACCGATGAAGACAAGGACGCTGAATGCCTTCTTTACCACCTTACCCACTTGTGTAGCCATGTACAGGGAATTATGAACTTGCACCCCTAGATCCCTCTGTGTATCAACGCTCTTTAGGGGCTGGCCTTAGACTGTAAAGTCTCCTCCTGCATTTGACGTCTTAAAAAGTGTCACATCACACTTATCTGGATTAAACTCCCTCTGCCATTTCTCCATCCAACATTTCAACTGATCTATGTCCTGTTGTATCCTCAACATTTTAAATTCCTCTTGTAATCAAGGGCAGCATCTCATTAGCCTTCACGATTATGTACTGCACCTACATTCTAACTTTTTGTAATTCATGGACTACAACACCTAAATTTCTCTGCCCCCTAGGATCGCACATCTGTTCTCCATTTGAATAATATTCTACTCTGCTTTCTTCCTGCCCAAGTGAATTTCTTTGTATTTTCCGACATTATATTCCACCTATCAAATTGGTGCCTGCTCACTCAACCTATCTATATGAGTCTGCAACCTCCTTATATCCTTTTCAGAATATACTTCACTAACTAATCTATAAATTAAGCCGCCATGCCTTTGATCTCCTCGTCTATTGATGTAAATTGTAAAAAGCAGAGGACTCAGCACAAATCCCTGCAAAACTCCAATCATCACATCTTGCCAATCAGATAAGGATCCATTTATGCAAAACCTTTTTTTTTTCTGCCAATCTTCTATCACAATTAACATATTACCCCCTACACCATGAGCTTTTATTTCCCACCAAAACGTTTGATGTAGCACTTTATCCAAATGCCCTCTGGCAATCCAAGTACAAAATGTCTTGAGGTTCCCTTTTAACCATGGTGCACGTTACTCCTTCAAAGAATTCCAAATAAAAAGAATTAACACATTTCTTTTTGACAAAATCATGTTGACTTTTCCCAATTACCTTGAGCTTTCTAAGCGTGTAGTTCTAATTCTTTAATGATCTGTTCTAACAAACTTTCCATTTACAGATCTGGGCAGCATGGTGGCTCAGTGGTTAGCACTGCTGCCTTGTGCACCAGGGACCTGGGTTTGATTCCACCCTCAGGTGTTTGTTTGTGTGGATTTACACATTCTCCATGTGTCTGTGTGGGCTACTTCCCAAAGTCAAAAGATGTGCAGGGTTAGGTGGATTGGTCATGCTAAATTGTGTGGGCCAGCCATGGAGAATGCAGGGGAGTAGGTCTGGGTGAGATGTTCTTTGGAGGGTTGTTATGGACTCAGATGGCTTGTTTCCACACTGTAGGTACTCTACATGAAAATAGCTGGCCTATAGTTTCCTGTTTACTGCCTCTTTCCTTTCTCAATAAAGGAGTTATATTTTCCAGTTTCCAATCCAATCCAATGCAGCCCGAATCAAAAGAATTTTGGAAAATTCATATCAATGCATCTATCATCAGCCATGTCTATTAAGACCCAAGGATAAAGTTGCCAACTTGCTTAGTACTACTTCTGATTGCTCCCCAATCCCTTCCTGATTTACTGAGATCACTGGAACGTGTTTTGGATTCTCCATAGTGAAGAAAAAAAGCAAATATTTCTTCATTTCATCCACCATTTCCTTGTGATCTACTATTAACTCCATAACCTCATTCTCTAGAGGACCAACACTCACCTTTTATTTTCCTTTCTGAATACATGTTGTAGTTCTTGCTATCCATTTTCACATTTCTAACTAGCTTCCTCTCTTATTCACATTTCTTCCTCCTGATTAATCTTTTAGTCATTCTTTATATCCTGACCACTCATTTGACTTGCTCCCTCCCCTTTGTATTGTTCTAAACCTTTTCTTTAAGTTTGATGTTTTCCTTATTTACTTCAAGTAACCACAGATAGTGGGTCCTCCCTTTGGAAATTTTCTTTACTGTGGGAATATACTTATTTTGAGTATTCTGAAGTATCCCCTTAAATATCATCACTGTGTCCCTATTGGCCTATCCCCAAGCCTACTACCCCAGTTCACTTCATGCCTCAGAGTTGCCCTACGTTTAAAACATCAGTCTTAGACCCAACTTTCTCCCTTTAAAACTGGATGTAAAATTGATTCATATTCCTGGTACTTTCCAAAACATGGAAGCTTCTTCAAAAGCATACTGGGAACTCCTCATCCAGTCTACTACTGCCAATTTTCTTTCAGCAAAAGGAACATAGTAAGTGATTAAGCCCATCGATCCTCCTCCACAAACCTTCACAAACCTTGCAAAAATCCTCCTCCATTATTGAATATGATCGAAAATTTCAATGTCCACCCCATCACCATGACACCGTACATGCCATTGATAATCAGAAATGTGTCAACTTCAAGCATACTAAAAAACTGAGCGTCTACAGCCCTCCGTGGTAGAGAGTATCAGAGGTTCACAGGTCTATGAGTAAAAATACTTCTCCTCACCCGCATTCTAAATGCACTCCCTTATTTTTAAGTCATGCCCCATAGTTCTACTTTCATGCCGAAAGATCTTATCTGCATCCACCCTGTCTATTACTTTGGGTTTTGCAAGTTGCAACTATCTTTCATTCTTTGAGACCCTGAAGAATACAGGCCCAGTTTGCCCAGTCTCTCTTCCTAGGACAATCCTGACATCCCAGGAGCAGATTTGGCACTCCCATAATGGCAGTAATATCTTTCCTGAGATTAAGGAGATGAAAACTCTACACAGCACTCTGAGTGTGATGTAACCAAGTTCCTACACCACTGAAGCAAGGCTTCACTACTCCTGTACTCCAGTTCTCTCCTGGTGCGGCAGCCTTAACCTGAGGTAGTGTTTTTGTCCTGTTGTGCAGGTCTCGTCTTGGTGTGTTAGTCATGCCTTGCTTCGGAAGTGGTTTCTGATTCTTCAGAGTTTCAGAGGAACAGAAACAGGAGGAGGCCATTTGGCCCATTGTGCCTGCTCTGTCATTCATTATAGTCCTAGTCTCACCCGCCAGCAGAAACAACTTGCCTGCCTCTATCTTATCACTTTCTCCTAATCTATCTTATCTATCCCTTACATAATTTTATATGTTTCTGTAAAATCCCCTTTCAATTTTCTAAATTCTAGCAAGTAAAGTCCCAGACAATTCAACCTCTCCTCATCTCTGGAACCAACCTGGTGAACCTCCTCTGCACCACCTCCAAACCCAGTATATCCTTCCTCAAATAAGGAGACCAGAACTGAGCACAATACTCCAGGTACGGCCTCTCCAACACCTTGTACCATCGCAGCAGAACCTTTCTGCTCTTAAATTCAATCCCTCCAGCAAGGGAAGCCAATATTCTGTTTGCCTTCCTGATTACCTGCTATATCTGCAAATCAACATTGAGCGATTCATGTACGAGCACTCCTAAGTCGCTCTGTACAACAACATGCTGCAATCTTTCACCATTTAAATAATACTGTGACCTACTATTTTTACTTCCAAAGTGGATAACCTCACATTTGCCCACTCAATTAAGCTATTGAAATCTCTTTCCTAACAGCCATGTGTGGAGGTCTAGTCGGTGATTGGTAGTCGGCATGGTGGCCTCATCTTGGACCAGCGTTGCAGACTCAGCCCAGCCCTGTGTGGAGCTTTCAGCCTAGTTTCCCAATGTACCCCAAACCCAGGAGTCAATAATTGAACTGTGATGAACTTTTACACTCTTTGATCCTCATTTGAGACTTCTGTCATTAATTTAGGTGCCGTGGTGTGGTGATTTATAAAACTTTTCACTTTTTTTGTAAATATACACATGACAATGAATTGCTATTCTATTCCAAAAAGGCCAACATTTAATTAGCTTTCCCTCTACCCTCTCTCCATTTAAGAAATACACGTCTGTTCTTCCAACCAAAGTGGACAATCTCTGCGCAAACATGACATATCACTAAGTGTACACAAATCCTGCTGAAAATATTTTAAGTCTTCCTCAAACACACATCCCAAGTTAGCTTTGTATCATCTGCGAATTTGGAAATATCGTATTTGGTCCCCAACTCAAAATCTTTGATAGATCTTGTGGACTGCTGGGTCACCCATACTATTCCTTGTGGTACCCCACTAGTTAGTGCCTGCCAATGTGACAATGACCCATTTATTCCTACTCTCTGCATTTTATGTTTTTTTTAGCCAATTCTTAATCCAGTACATTACCTCCTATCTCATGTGGTTTAAGTTTGCTGACAGACTTCCTGTGTGATCTTACCAAAATCCTTCTGAAAATCCAAATCAACCACATTCATTAACTTCCCTTCATCAATTTTGTTAGTAATTCTGACAACTTTGTCAAACACCGTTTTCCATTCACAAATCCATATTGACTATGCCCAATCAGATCATTTTTATCCAAGTGTCCATTTGTCACAATGTTAGATTGAACATTTTCCCAACGACCAATTTGAGACTGATAGGTCTGCAATTCCCCATTTTCTCTCTTGCTCCTTCCACAAATAACGGGGTGATATTTGCAAATTGGCAATCCATAGGGATCATTTCAGAATCTATAGAGTTTTGGAATATCATCAGAACTGTTTCTACTACCTCTGTAGCCAACTTCTTCAACACACTGGGATTAGATTAGATTCCCTACAATATGGGAGCAGGCCCTTCGGCCCAACAAGTTCACACTGACCCTCCGAAGAGTAAACCACCCAGACCCATTCTCCTATCCTATGTTTACCCCTAACTAATGCGCCTAACACTATGGGCAATTTAACTTGGCCAATTTACCTGATCTGCATATCTTTGGATTGTGGGAGGAAACCAGAGCACCCGGAGAGAGAACATGCAAACTCCCCCCACACAGTCACCCAAGGTGGGAATCAAATCCACAATCGTGAGGTAATAGTGCTCACTGCTGAGCCACTGTGCGTCCCCTAACTGATGTGGACCATCAGTTCCTAGGGACCTATCATGCCCTTAACTCGCTTTAATTTCTCCAGTCCAACTTTCTGACTAACACTGAAATACTATAACTCTTCATTTTCTCTAGTCACCTGGATCTCTGAGTCTGGGTGGTTTCTTATACCTTGAATCAGGTAATTGGCACTTGGCATTTAACTGTGTGGGCCTAGTGGACAGAAGGGTATCCTCCTATATAGTAACACTTCTGTGATTACTCTTGTGTCAGTTTTTGCTCTCAATTAAAGTCACCTCCATGATTATCGTTGTTCTTTTATCACTAATACCCAATATTTCTTTGTTAAATGCTTTGTCCCACTTTGTGGTTACTGTCTGTAGACTAATCCGCTAGTGACTTCTTCCCCTTATTATTTATCATCTCCACTCATTAACTCCACCGATTCTACATCCTGATCTGCTGAACTAAGGTCAACTCTAACTATTGCATCAATGCTATTCTTGATAAACAGTGCTGTCCCTCCACATTTACGGATGTGAGCATAAGACGTATAATTAGTAAGTTTGCAGATGACACCAAAATTGGAGGTGTAGTGGACAATGAAGGAGATTACCTCAGATTACAACAGGATCTGGACCAGATGGGCCAATGGGCTAAGGAGTGGCAGATGGAGTTTAATTCAGATAAATACGCGGTGCTGCATTTTGGGAAAGCAAGTCTTAGCAGGGCATATACACTTAATGGTTAGATTCTAGGGAGTGTTGCTGAACAAAGAGACCTTGGAGTGCAGGTTCATAGCTCCTTGAATGTGGAGTCGTAGGTAGATAGGATAGTGAAGAAGGCGTTTGGTATGCTTTCCTTTATTGGTCAGAGTATTGAGTACAGGAGTTGGGAGGTCATGTTGCGGCTGTACAGGACATTGGTTAGGCCACTGTTGGAATATTGCATGCAATTCTGGTCTCCTTCCTATTGGAAAGATGTTGTGAAAATTAAAAGGGTTCAGAAAAGATTTACAAAGATGTTGCCAGGGTTGGAGGATCTGAGCTCTTGGGAGAGGCTGAACAGGCTGGGGCTGTTTTCCCTGGAGTGTCGGAGGCTGAGGGGTGACCTTATAGAGGTTTATAAAATTATGAGGGGCATGGATAGGATAAGCAGACAAAGTCTCTTCCCTGGAGTGGGGGAGTCCAGAACTAGAGGGCATAGGTTTAGGGTGAGAGGGGAAAGATATAAAAGAGACCTAAGGGGCAACTTTTTCACGCAGAGGGTGGTACGTGTATGGAGTGAGCTGCCAGAGGATGTGGTGGAGGCTGGTACATTTGCAACATTTAAAAGGCATCTGGATGGGTATATGAATAGGAAGGGTTTGGAGGGATATGGGCCGGGTGCTGGCAGGTGGGACTAGATTGGATTGGGATATCTGGTGGGAATGGATGGGTTGGGCTGAAGGGTCTGTTTCCGTGCTGTACATCTCTATGACTCTATGACTCTTCTTGAATGTACATGCTTCGGGGAAGGCAGTGGCTTAATGGTATTATGGCTGGACTGTTAATCCAGACGACCCAGGAAATCCTCTGGAGCCACAGATTCAAATGGTAGAATTTGAATTCAATAGTTTTTAAAAACCTGGAATTATGGGTCTAATGTGAAAGGGGGAGAAAAACCCATCTGGTTCACTAATGTCCTTCAGGGAAGGAAGCTGCCATCTTTGTCTGGCCGACAGGTGACTCCAGGCATGAAACAATGTGGTTGGCTCTTAATTGCCCTCTGGTCAGTTAGGGATGGACAATAAATGCTGCCTTTGACAATGGTGCTCCATCCCGTGAATGAATAAAAAAGCCCCTCAAGATTCAATCCCGCAGCCACATTTCTGAAAAGGCTATCAGATCATACTTTTATTTCAATGAGTGCTATTCATTCATTTACTTTCTTCTGAATGCTGTACACATTCAGGTATAGCGCTCTTAGTTTGATCTGTTTGATATCTCTGTGGCATCCAGTTTTGATATTTATGAATTTCTCTCTGCCTTTTCCTGACCCTCAGCTTGCACAATAATATTTTTCTCTCATAACTTGTCTTTTTGATATTTTACATCTTTCTACATCTGATGCTTCGGGCAACTGTCTGTGTGGTGTTTTTACTTTCTCCTCATGTCTGCGTGGGTTTCCTTTGGGTGCTCCGGTTTCCACCCACAATCCAAACATGTTCAGATTAGGTGAATTGGCCATGCAAAATTGCCCATAATGTTCAGGGGTGTGCAGACTAGATGCATTAGCCAGGGGAAATGTAGAGTCATAGGGTGGGATACTCTTCCGAGGGTCAGTGTGAACCTGTTGGGCCAAATGGCCTGTTTCCACACTGCAGGGATTTCATGACGATGTCCTGTCCGCACTATTTAGTTTAACGCCTTCACCGGATTCCTAGAATTGCCATGCACAAGATCACTGGGCTCAGTATAATTCAGGTGTACACCATCTCTGTGGTACAGCACCTATGTTGATACTGGTGCCCAGGGCAATGAACCAGAACCCACTTTTCTCAGCCACATAATTATCTCTCTAATTTTATGGAACCTATGCTGATTTGGACATGTCTCAAGTGACCATCCAGAGATTATCAATGTTGATGTTCTCTCTAATAATTCAGGGAATAGTTCATCATACTGTCTGGGTCGAATCTCTTTCCTAGTTCGGCCGACATGGTCCATGACATGGGTCTTCCAGGTCCATTAGTGAGTACCTTTCTCGCCCTGGGCAAATATTCTGAACTCTGGCTTGTAGACTCTCACTCACTGCTACAGAGAACGTGTAGATCCTCCTCACTATACCATCACCTGCTGCTTCCCCAACTTGAATGGCTTCTTGTAACATGGCAAGTAACTTTCGCACCACGCAGATACCATGCAATAGCTATCGCCAACAAAAGAGAATCTAACCACCACCCCTTTGAAGCAGGGTAGGGTGAGGTTGGAAATGGAGAGTAATAGGGTAAGGGAATGGGTCTAGGTAGGATGCTCTTCGGAGGGTTGGTATGGACTCATTGGGCCAAATGGCCTTTTTCCACACTGTAGGTATACTATGAAGAGCATGTCAGAGTATTGTAACAAGTAACTCACATCCTGCCTCTCCAAAGCCTATCCATCATCTACAAAGCACGATCAGGAGTGTGAGGGAATACTCCCCACCTGCCTGGATGGGGAAGGCCCAACAACACTCAAGAAGCTTGACACCATCTGGGACAACAGCAACCCTCTTGATTGGCACCACATCCACAAGCATCCACTCCCTCCATCACTGATCCTCAGTAGCAGTCATGTATGCTATCTACAAGATGCACTGCAGGAATTCGCCAAAGATCTTCAGACAGCACCTTCCAAACCCACAACCACTTAGAGTCAGAGAGTCATAGAGTCCTACAGCACGGAGACAGGCCCTTTGACCCAAACTGGTCCATGCCGACCAAAATGTCCATCCACACTAACCTCATTTCCCCGCACTTGGCCCACATCCTTCTAAACCTTTCCGATCTATTTATTTGTCCAAATGCCTTGCAACTGTTGTTAATGTACCTGCCTCAAACACTTCTGCTGGCAGCTCATTCCATATGCATACCACCCAATCTAGAAGGACAAGGGCAGCAGATATGTGGGAACACCACCAACTGCAAGTTCCCCTCCAAGCCCCTTACCATCCTGACTCGGAAATATATCGCCGTTCCTGCAGAGTCACTGGGTCGGAATCCTGGAACTCCAACTGTGGATACTGGGCAACTGTGGGGTATCTCCAGAACTTGGACTGCAGCTGTTCAAGAAGACAGCTCACAGAGCGATTAGGGATTGGTAATAAATGTTGATCCAGTCAACATCCTCCAATGCATTTTTAAAAATTATACCCTCATTTATCATTACAGTTATTTCACGTTGAATCAATAAAACTACTCCTCGTCCCTTGACCATTTCCCTGTTGACCTCAGTGGTATTTTTTAGTTCCTGGTCCAGAATATCCAGTTTCGATAAGTTAACTTTGCTTTGAGCTTGAGGTTCCTTCTGCCTTCTGCTGCGGAGACGGGCACAAAGTCAGTGAATGGTGGGCCAGGATTGTCACTCATGGGGTGGAAATCATGGATGCAACTATTTCCTGATGTCCTGCCAGGCAGTGCTATTTTCAGGTCAGGATTATGGGTATAGGCTGGTGTCATGGCCACGCAAGGCTGGAATGGGGGGGGTGTGGATCCCAAGGGCAGCCTGGTTAGAAGGCTCTGCTGTGTTCTCTAAATTAGATGTAGGCGTGCCAGCCCTCACCCCCACCCACTCGCCATGTCACCTCTATACCCTTTCATAACCACCTCCCCTCCCCCCCCACCCCCACTCCCCTCTATTCTTTAAGCCACTTGTCCAGTCTCCACTCTGGACAGAATTAATGAGCCCCGCGATAATATTGGGAAATCTTTGAAATGGTGGTTTGCTGTCAAAATAATCAGAAGACACATTAAAAAAGCCATTTTAGGGGCGGCACGGTGGCTCAGTGGTTAGCACTGCTGCCTCACAGCGCCAGAGACCCGGGTTCAATTCCAGCCTCGGGCGACTGTCTGTGTGGAGTTTGCACATTCTCCCCGTGTCTGCGTGGGTTTCCTCCGGGTGCTCTGGTTTCTTCCCACAGTCCAAAGATGTGCAGGTCAGGTGAAGTGGCCATGCTAAATTGTCCGTAGTGTTCGGTGCCCTAGTCAGGGGTGAATGTGTTAGGTGAAGGGGTGAAATGTAGGGGAATGGATCTGAGTGGGTTGCTCTTCGGAGGGTCGGTGGGGACTTGTTGGGCCGAAGGGCCTGTCTCCACACTGGAGGGAATTGAATCTAATCTAAAAAATGATGAACAGCTCTGGAACTTTCAAGCAACTGGTAATGAACATGACAATTTAATTTCCATTGTGATGAGGGGGAATGGAGAAACCTTTGTAAATGTGCATAAAACAGTCAGATTATATCAACAAAGATTTAAGCCCCTCTTCAAAAAGCTTCAATCCTAATAATCCTCACCCAGAGAGTGGTGAGCCGATGGTATTCATTACCATGGTAAGCAGTCAAAGCCAAAACACTGTGTGATCTCAAGAAGGTGTTGGATATACCACCTGGGGCTAAAAGAATCAAAGGATACCAGGAGAAATCAGAAACTGGATAGTGAGTTGGATGATCAGCTGTGATCATAAAGAATGGCGGAGCAAGCCTTAAGGGCCTATTCTTGCTACTATTCTCTATGTTACGACAACAGCTCATGAAGCTGTCAAATTAAACAACAGCCATTCAAATCCTTCTGCACAAAAACTTTAATCCTATTAACTGCTCATAAAACCGTCAATCAACACAAATCTCACAATGTCCTTGACTACGTATCTCCCCCAGGTCAGCTGTCCCATGATCTAGTTGAATGTCTGCTGAGCTCTCAGTCTTGCACCTGGACACTGTTCCAATGATGACACAAGGCAAACTCAAGAGACAGCACCTTCACTCTTTGCTAAATGCTCTCTACCCATATCACCCTGGCATTGAGCCCAACAACTTTAGGTTTCAAGGCCCACACCTGTTTCCTTAGACTGTAGGTGCTGACGATGCAGAAGGAGAGAACAGGTTCAGTTGATTCGATTTAGCTGCCTGGCATCGACAGGATTTCTGCCTTTTATGCTCTGACATGAAGCGAGCTTCACTGTTGTAACTGAGGGTTCCTTGAAGCCTCTCGCCTCACCAATCCCCTTTCCCTTGACACTTACACAACTGATGATTCATAATGTGGCCTCTTTGAAATGAACTGGCGTGTTCAATTGCTTCCAGCTGGCTTTGGAAACTGCATTTCATCTTCCCGATGCGAAAGGAGCTGTTTTCTCGGTTACATAAGCTAAGCCTGTTTTATTTTTGTTTGACCTGTGGGATAGCACTGTAGAAGTTTATTATATTCGGCCAGTCACTTGCCCAGCCTCCCCGAGCCCTGGATGCTTTCTGCCATTTTCCCAGGTTGTCTTTGGTGGAGTATTATCCAGTTATCCCTCAGACGTGACCTTCCTTCCCTGACGCCATTCTCAGGAGGGTCAGGAGCTGAGGTTCCCTCTCCTCTTTCTCAGTTCCCGACTGCCCCTATATCCGACCAGTGCACTCGCTGGCAGTCCACATCTGGTTGACAGAGTTTTTGTTTTTCTCACTGGCCTGCTGTGTGGAAGTTAGAGTGGGTGATTCAGCACAGCTCCAGGAAATGTCATAAAACCTCTCAAATAATTGTCCCTCACTCCACCACAAAACCCAGTTAACCCCATCAGCTGCACGGTTATCACTGACGACTACACAGGAATATTCACTGCAGTGCCTTCACACAAGGGAAATTTTACTTTGAAAATACTGTAAAAGGTGATAATATCCTAATTTGCTCCAGGTTTATTGTGTTACAAAGAAATGCTTGTTTTGACAGGCAACATTATTTAGTCTCTCTGCTTTGTCACGTGTAACAAACTGTTCTGAAGTGATTGCTTGAGAAGTTGAAATTCAATTATGAAAGGGCAGCCTCAGAATTGGTGACCATAGCAGCTCGGGTCAATTATTCGAAAACCCACCTTGTTCACTAATGCACCTTTAGGGAAAGAAACTGTCACCCTTACCTGGTCAGGCCTACATGTGACTCCAGACTCATGGCAACGTGGTTGACTCTCAAGTGCCCTTTGAAATAGCTTAGCAATCCACTCAGTTCCAGTACAATCAGAGACAAGCAACTAGTGCTGGCCTTGCCAGTGAAATCCACATCTCATAAGAATATATTTAAGATACATCATGGCTGTCTGGTTAAGATGCTATAAAACTATGGAGTTCGGATGTGTAAATTCACCTGAATGTCTTGGACTTCTCTGTAATATTTCCCTAATGTGTTGGAGTCTCAGTCGAAGTTCTGGTAGCTAAATTGGGCAGCTAAATTACCCAATATTGGCCACAATGTCAGATTCCCTGCCCTGTTTAACGTAATGCTGATAGTTCACCAATCTCGTGTTCATCACCAGGATGACAAGTGTCTTGGACCGGACTAAACGCCTTCAATATATATCAAGGAGATGACCTAGTCCTTAGCTTCTATCTTTTTTGAAGGCAAGTTCCAGGTATGATTTGATTGGTCACCTACTCAGCTTTAAGTAAACCACATTTTATTCTTACGCCACCGTTAAAATGCAAACAAATAAACAAGAATGAGCCTAACATTGACTCTATCAAAATACGTCACAAAATAATTTATTCTTCAACTACTACTCATCCACCATTCGAATTTAACAGCATCTCATAAACACACCCTTGGCAAAGGCAAATTCAGCAAAACAGGTATCCCTCACTTGCGATCTCCTGGAGAAAGGAGAAGCTGACAGATTGAATCGAGCAGCGAAGAGAGAACTCAAGCTTTTTGCAGCAGCAGCAGAGAGAGAGAGAGAGAGCTGTATCTAGCAGCTTCAACTCCAAAGAGCCCCAATTTTAACAACTGACAACAAAAACTAAAATTCTGGGTCTATGTGACCTTGACTCCACTAACGTATGCTCCTTTTTGTCTAACTTTTTACAAAATCCCCTGAGTTATTTACTCTGTTTTCCATGGAGCAGACACATCGATACCAGATTTTCAACTCTCCTCTTCAAGAGAAACAGGACAGAATGAATCCCTATTAAAGGCATATTGTGTCATTAAAGGTACAGCTAGAGCAAACCAGGGTATGCAGTGGTTGCATGCCTCAATAGAAAAGCTGCACTACCTAAAGATAGCCTCACCAAGGGGAGGTACACTGTGGCTGGGGTGAGTGGTGGGAGCCCTTGCTTTATAAGTGGCACGGACATAGTAAAGAGGGGTTTGCTAACACACAGTGGGGATGAGTGTGCTCCCAGCTTCTCAGACGCTGCACTGGTGGCCTTAGTGGAGGAAGTGTAGTAGAGGAGAGAAATGTAACGTTCTCAATGACACACTCCCTGGTCTCTAGTGAGGCTATGCATTATCTAACAAGGGGGAGTAGGAAATCATTAGCGCACACGGGGACTAGTGTGTGTTCTCAAACTTGAGCAGGTGATGGTACTGGTCATACTGGAGGCACCACGTGCTGAGGTTATGATCTTCAGTCAGGTTGAAACTGTTGGGGATGACGGCATTGTCATACTTAACCCACTGCCTCACATCCCCACTTCCTCCTCCTCCACAAACCCTTCCAATCTATAGGATGATGGATTGGATTTCTTACTACTTGCTACCAAAGCTTGCCCAGATGAATCTGCTGGCATACAGTCCAATTGTATGGGTTTATGGTCATGAGATTAGAGGGCAGTTAAAATGGATAAGGAAGAAATTCTTGAATGTTAGAGATGAACCTGCAGTGTTCGATTATGGGTCCATCTTTCCAGAAGGGCTCACAGGAGCATGTGGAGTATTTGAAAATTTCACAGGTGTAAATGAAATGGCCGTGGAAACATTCAGTAACAAAAGCAGTATAGTTTTCTGATCAGGATTATTGTGCATGCAATAGCATCATCTGCAAGTGAAGTCCATACGAAGCCGTGAGGAGGGTTAGTAAAGTAATTTATCTAATAAATACTCCTGATCATGGGAGGAAAAGAAACTTATGTCATAGAAACATGCTGAAAATGTATCATGGTGGGGAAGATAGTAAGGGTCAGTAAGTGTGTCCAGTGCTAAACCATAATGAAAGATGATGGCGACCATAAGAGTGAATTAAATAGACATGTCAACAGTTCTCAAAGTGATCCATGCAAAATGTTCCAAAATATATCAGTAAGGCCAGCAACAATTTGGATTCTGACTTTAAGTCGCTATTGTAACATCTCTTCAATTAAGCTTATCTCTGGATGCTGTATCCTTTTTAAAAACTCTGGCACCTTCATAAGTTTTAATATCAAAGACTTTGAGTATGTCTTCAAATGTGTCTGATGCTTGTTAACCCCTTGCTGAGCAACACCACATCTGAAATGTTCCAAATTGTGTGCAGAAGCACATTTCTGAATTAGTACTCAGTTTTAAGACCATAAGACCATAATTCTTGAGCTGTTCTTCAGCTCAAGAATTATTTTCTCCAGGATGAGCAGTTTTGTGTTGTATTATATTTTCAGAAATTAAATCTTCCTGGCAAATCTATTTCTGATATCATGGTTTCAGAACGTAATTAGGTATTTTATCTTCTTTAAAGATTTTGTTTTACTATTTTGATATAATTATGGCTATCCTGTACTTTGGCTATTGTTATGGAGGATTTTCCCTCTTTGCACAACTTAAATGAAGAATTTTCACACATTTTCAGCTATAATTGAGGATTCCTCAAAAATATTCAGCTCATAAATAATTATTTTTGCTCTTTCCGTGCTTTTCTGGTCCTAGAGTAGGTGAGTTGCTCTCTTGCTACATTAGTTTCTAGTCATGCCTCGTGGTATCAATGCAAAATGGTAGCAACATCCAAACTGAGCAGGTGCATATTTTTAAATTTCTTGCCTTTAAGCCTAAAATATCATTTAAAATTTCCCCCTAGTACCAAGGATTTTCAGTTTGTACTTAAACAGCCTCCCATATCTATTCCTTCACTGATCATCACGTTGTGTGTTCTATCATTCATATCTCTATGAGTGTGCATGTTCTTTAGAGGCTTATATGGTCCATTGTATATGAAGGTAACCACTCCCTGGTCTAATGAGAAGGGTTATAGAGTCATAGAGTCATAGAGATGTACAGCACGCAAACAGACCCTTCGGTCCAACCCGTCCATGCCGACCAGACATCCCAACCCAATCTAGTCCCATTCGCCAGCACCTGGCCCATATCCCTCCAAACCCTTCCTATTCATATACCCATCCAGATGCCTTTTAAATGTTGCAATTGTACCAGCCACCATCACTTCCTCTGGCAGCTCATTCCATACACGTACCACCCTCTGCGTGAAAAAGTTGCCCCTTAGGTCTCTTTTATATCTTTCCCCTCTCACCCTAAACCTGTGCCCGCTAGTTCTGGACTCCCCAACCCCAGGGAAAAGATTTTGTCTATTTATCCTATCTATGCCCCTCATGATTTTATAAACCTCTATAAGGTCACCCCTCAACCTCCGATGCTCCAGAGAAAACAGCTCCAGCCTACTCAGCCTGTCTCGATACCCCAAATCCTCCAACCCTGGCAACATCCTTGTAAATGTCTGTTTGAACCCTTTCAAGTTTCACAGCAGCTTTCTGATAGGAAGGAGACCAGATTTGCATGCAATATTCCAACAGTGGCCCAACCAATATCCTGTTCAACCACAACATGGACTCCCAAACCCTATACTCAAGACTCTAACCAAGAAAGGAAAGCATACCAAATGTCTTCTTCACTATCCTATCTACCTGCGACTCCACTTCCAAGGAGCTATGAACCTGTACTCCAAGGTCTCTTTGTTCAGCAACACTCTCTAGGACCTTACCATTAAGTGCATAATTCCTACTAAGAATTACTTTCCCAAAATGCAGCACCTCACGTTTATCTAAATTAAACTCCATCTTGAGAGTAAACTCCATCTTGAGAGTAAACTCCATCTTGAACACTTCAACACAGTGCAGCCCTTTGGCCCTCGATGTTGTGCCGACCTTTTATCCTACTCAAAGAATAAATTAAGATATAATTTATTGTATCTCTGCAGCAATGTATAAGAAAATGCACTGCATTACTTCAAAGACTGATGGGAACCTTAGGTTTGTCTCCCATGCGATCTTTTTTTGTTTATCAGTTTTAAACCTTTTGGATCCATTGCTTTTTCATTTATCCATAGGATGAGGGTGTCGCTGACTTGGCCAGTATTTATTGCCCATACCTAATTGCCCAGAGGGCAGTTAAGAGTCAACTACATTGCTGTGAGTCTGGAATCATACGTAGGCCAGTCTAGGTAAGGATGGCAGATTTCTTTCCCTAAAGGATATTAGTGAACCTGAGGATATTTCCAAAATCAACAAAGGAATAATGGTCATCCTTAATTACGGATTTTTATTGAATTTGAATTCCACCATCTGTCATAACAGGATGTGAACCTGGATTCCCAGAACATTACTTGGATCTTAGGATTAACAGTCCAGTAATAATAGTTTGTTGCCTTCCATATTGCTAGACATTGAAATCTCCCACTCAGAGTACATCCAATACCACCCTCTGCTTCTTCAAGTTGGTGTTCAACATGGAGGGTTACAGATTCACCAATTGAGGGAAATGGTATGTAGTGTTCAGCAGGAGGTCTCCTTGCCCATGTTTCATCTGATGCTATGAGAGGTGATGGGGTCCGGACTTAACATAGAGGAATCCCAGGGCAACTCCCTCCCGATTGTATGCCATCAGAGGTGCTGCCACCTCCTGGTGGGCTGATAATGTTGGCGTCTGCAATAGTGTCGATGGCCATGACTATATCAGGCTGTCACTTGACGAATCTGGAGGACAGCTCTGCAACAGGCAGGAGCCTCCTGACTTATAAAGGCTGCCTTTACCACGATCATTTCTCATCAGTTTGATAGAACAGAATGGCTTTCCAAGCAGTTCAGAGCCAACCACATTGCCGTAGTTTAGGGGACACGTGAGGGCCAGACCAGGTAAAGACGATGGATTTCCCTCCTTACAGGACATTAGTGAACCAGATATGAGTTTTTACAACAATGTTGATATCACAATCATAGAGACACAGAAACAGACCCTCCAGTCCAATCCATCCATCCCAACCAGATATCCTAAATTAATCTAGTCCCATTCGCCAGCACTTGGCCCATATCCCTCCAAACCCTTCCTATTCATATACCCATTCAGACGCCTTTTAAATGTTGCAATTGTACCAGCCTCCTCTGGCAGCTCATTCCATACATGTACCATCCTCTGAGTGAAAAAGTTGCCCCTTAGGTCCCTTATATATCTTTCTCCTCTCACCTTAAACCTATGCCCTCTAGTTCTGGACTCCCCCAAGCCATGGAAAAGACCTTGCCTATCCATCTTATCCGTGCCCCTCATGATTTTATAAACCTCTATGAGGTCACCCCTCAACCTCCGACGCACTGGGGAAAACAGCCCCAGTCTATTCAGTCCTTCCCTCTAGCTCAAACCCTCCAACCCTGGCAACATCACTGAAACATTTCATTGCAGACAGATCCATTGCATTTACAATCCACCATGGGTTTGAACCTGGAACATGAGTCTAGGGTTTAGAATTGCCAATCCCTTTGACATTTGCACTTACACAAACCTGATCAATTGTTCTGGACAAGACAGCATTACTGTAAGCATTTTATTAACTGGCACCTGTTGGACCAGGAGTGGGTCAGTTGATCAAATATTCCAGTTAATCAAGAGGTCCACACAATCAATATAAAGACACACACTATGTAATCGAAATGTAATGCTGGGTGGGGGGGGTATACACATCACTGTTGTACTTGATTTACAGCGTAAATCACTTAAATAAAGCTTACTGGCCTTCTCACTCGCACCCTCAACTGACTACTCGGTCATGGTGAGGATCGCAGTGCTCGAGGAGAAATTGACTCGAAATTGAATCGACTGTTGATATTTTGTTTGCCCGTGCAATTGAAAAACAGGGACATTTACACAGTGGTAAATAAATTTAATAAGTGGACAGGATAAGACAGTAAACTTTGCGGTTTATCAAGAGCAACAGTTCATAAATTTCTGCTTAAGACAATTTTTGCTGTGCTTCCAGCATGATGTCTCTGAACCTGTGCACAGTTTCACTAAAATTGGTGAATTTAAAAACGAACAAACTGATGGCCCCAACCTCTGAGTGTAATCCGTGCTCCGAGCTTCATGTTTAACATGTGCTCCTTGGCTCCAACGGCCTACGAGAGGAAAAGGAGTTTGCAGGCGTGTGAAGAGGGAGAGTTCCTCTGTGCCCAGCTTGAATAAAGTAGTGTCAATATTGTAACTGCTGCGCCAGTTGGTGGTTACTGACAGGAGATTAAAGCTTTGTTCCATTAGTTGTTCAAGTCAATAGGACAACACTGAGTGCCAGAGGTAACATGTAATACAATCCAGCTGCCCTTTCAGTCTGACCATTTCAGACATGCGCCCTGAACATTATCAAGCATTTACATGTTGTTTATTTCCAGTTGATAAATTATTCCAACGCAATTTTCCAAGCTGCTCTACAGCCGGACTTGGAAATGTATCGGCCATTTTGCTGGGTCAAAATCCTGGTGCATTGTGGGTGTATGTACCCCACATAGAAGGCAGCTCACTACATCCTTACAAGGGGCAACTAGGGAGGGGGCAATAAATGCCAGTACAGCCAGAGACACCCACATCCCACGAATGAAAGGAACCTCAATCTGCACAGAAATGTGCAAGAACTTTTTAAAAACAAAATCATGTCTCAAACACTTAACACAGGTGAGTTTTAACAAAATGAGGGATGTTGGGCCATAAAAGCAGAAATAGGATTCTGTGGTACCTCAGTTTGAAGTGTTAAATGGGTTAATGCACAAGACAGCACTGAGTTTCCCCTGTGTCTTAATCACACCCATTCATCAGAACCCGTCAACCCCTACTGCTCGGTTTGAAATGGCTCACACCCAGTGATTGAGCAGGAAGGTGGGGTGTCCTCCGGAAATTCCTGTTAACACCAAAAGAAAACAGCTGCAACCTTACCCTTTCAAGGTTGGTTCGCTGAGAAAAATGATCGGAAGTGTTAACGTTTCGATGCATTCACTCAAACTAATAAGTGTTAATGCCGCTCCGGAGAGACACAGCGAAAATACTCGCCGGTTGTAAAAAATGTTGAATTGGCCTTGGTATTTTGTTTGCTTTATTCAAGGAGTCAGTTGCTGCTGCTCTGGTCCCTGACTCACATGGTTTAAGACTGAAGACGCATTCCCTGAGGCAATTGTGAGTGATCCTATGAAGATTGTTCTGCTGGATTTACCATGGGTACTTGCGGAACGTTTCAGAGAACACCTCTGGGACACCCGGACCAACCAACCCAACCACCCCGTGGCTCAACACTCCAACTCCCCCTCCTACTCCACCAAGGACATGCAGGTCCTTGGACTCCTCCATTGCCAGACCATAGCAACATGACGGCTGGAGGAAGAGCGCCTCATCTTCCGCCTAGGAACCCTCCAACCATAAGGGATGAACTCGGATTTCTCCAGTTTCCTCATTTCCCCTCCCCCCACCTTGTCTCAGTCAAATCCCTCGAACTCAGCACCGCCTTCCTAACCTGCAATCTTCTTCCTGACCT